>NC_047503.1:47557725-47647725 GCF_902827115.2 Pseudochaenichthys georgianus
AGTATTTATATATACGTTTGACTTTTTTTAGAAAATGTTAGTCATCCAGAATTGTTATACTGTTTATGTTTGGATTTTATATATTATATTTGATTGTATTTTCACTTTAAATATTTAGTTAATTCTCTGTTCCACCCATTTCACATGTTCATGTCCGAACACACTGAATACATTTACCAAATTGGGATCAATAACGTATCAATCTTAAAAAGAAGCCCACATTCTTCTGGCAACTTGTTCACTTTTCAGCTTTATATGAGATTTGTGAAAGGCTTTATCCACATCGCGAAGCCTCCTAAAGGTTGTAACTCCGAGGCATTTCAAACACCAAACAACCAGTGCATGTGGCTTGGCAGGACGATTGGAAAGCAGTCACATAGCAACAGCTGTAGCCACAAACAAGTGTGTCTCTCCTGCTGCTGCCTGAAGAAAATACATTTGAACACTTTAACATTGCTTTCCACCAGCTGCCTAATCTACAACGAGGGAGATCACATTTAATCATAGAAACTCTTAAAAAACACATACAATCAAAGCTTTACTACATCGACGACACACTTAATCACAGCAACAATACACTTTAAGTAGAGGACATCTCCACTTGTGGTATAATAGCCACGCACGAGGAGATACACATGTTTATTTTAAGTGCAATTTACCGCCGAGGATCTTCAGTCCATTAAAGGAGAGAATGTTTTCAAGATTGGAACATTTTCTTCAAGTTAATGAAGGTTTGAGTCGCCTAGCAACGGCAGCTTGCAAACAACTGTTCCTCAGAGTATTCATGGAGTAGTGCTGGCTAAAAACAGACGGAGGATGAGGCATGCTTTGTGGTGAGTTGGTCACATGGGAGGCAGTAATGACAACAAGCAGATCGTGACCTCACAATCCTCCCACTACCTTCCAATATGTACAAAAATATATTGGTACAGTGAGCCCTACACCTCGGACATGAGTCAGTAGTTTTCCCTCCATTGAAGTGTTTTAGGGAAAAGGCCTAAAAAAGGGTCTGTAAACACTAACTTACAAGATTTCCGTATACATGAATTACGTGAACTGTGAATGTCTGAAGCTTTTAGGAGTTTTTAAAACCGCTACATTGTCTAAATGAGACGACTAAATGTCATCACGCCCAACATTAGCCGCCTTTAGCTTAGGGGTGGTGACGTGAAGTCATGTGACCGTGCTGTAGTTCCTTTATAGCCCAACATTAGCCGCCTTTAGCTTGGCGGTGGTGGCGTGAAGTCATGTGACCGTGCTGTAGTTCCTTTATAGCCCAACATTAGCCACCTTTAGCTTAGCGGTGGTGACGTGAAGTCATGTGACCGTGCTGTAGTTCCTTTATAGCCCAACATTAGCCCCCTTTAGCTTAGCGGTGGTGACGTGAAGTCATGTGACCGTGCTGTAGTTCCTTTATAGCCCAACATTAGCCACCTTTAGCTTAGCGGTGGTGACGTGAAGTCATGTGACCGTGCTGTAGTTCCTTTATAGCCCAACATTAGCCACCTTTAGCTTAGCGGTGGTGACGTGAAGTCATGTGACCGTGCTGTAGTTCCTTTATAGCCCAACATTAGCCCCCTTTAGCTTAGCGGTGGTGACGTGAAGTCATGTGACCGTGCTGTAGTTCCTTTATAGCCCAACATTAGCCACCTTTAGCTTAGCGGTGGAGACGTGAAGTCATGTGACCGTGCTGTAGTTCCTTTATAGCCCAACATTAGCCACCTTTAGCTTAGCGGTGGTGACGTGAAGTCATGTGACCGTGCTGTAGTTCCTTTGGAGCCTAATGTTAGCTTTCTACAAATCATAAGGTCGCCTTAATATGAGCGGCAGTAACTCAGTCTGTAGGGATTTGGCTTGGAAACCGAAGGGTCTCCGGCTCAAGTCTCGATCGTAATAAAAAACTACAGGTTTGACTGAAAGGTGCCTATATTTATTCGGACTTAAGGTTTATAAATCTTTCTTCTTAATATGTCGAGATTATCATGCTTAACAAACTGTGTATCATAAACGTTTTCTTTTTTTGTCACAGACTTACTTTAGATTCCAAAATCCAATAGAAAAATCCAATTGGTTTTTTGTCGCTGGATACCTTGCAATGCTAACTTCCTGGTTGTCCTACAGAAATACATCCCTGCACTACTCTATTGGGCGAGCCTGCAGAGCGAGAAGAGAAAGCTGAGACAGGTACAGAGTGAGTGTGGAGAAAGTGCCAGGTAATGACTGTAATTCAACTTCAGTTCCCGGGGGAAGTGAGCGCGAGTGAAAGTTTAAAGCTTAATCCAATGAAAGCCGGCACCAGGGGAGACCACAGGAGAGCGGGGGAGATTGACACAATGCATGGGTCAATGAAAGGGAGGGAGGAGGGAGTAGAAAGAAGACGCTGAGTATAAGGTGTGGGTGAAGCTGCAGAGTTGAGGCAGAATGATGGATGCGCGTAAGAAAATGCACGCCTCTTTTTTTTTACCTGCTTTCGTTCCCTGAGTTTTCACATTTGAGTCACCGCCCCCCAACGCCCTCTGCAACACACACATCCTGCACAGTGATGATCAAACTGGCACACCAGCTCTACACACACACACACACACACACACACACACACACACACACACACACACACACACACACACACACACACACACACACACACACACACACACACACACACACACACACACACACACACACACACACACACACACACACACACACACACACACACACACACACACATCAATCACTGCTGCAGTGTGGGGGGGAAGCCGGCGGAGTATTTCCCTCAGGGCGGCACTTCCCCTTCTTCTTCTACTGTTTCAGCTCCGCACCCGAACTGAGCAAAGGTGGTTTCTGCACCCTGAGAAACACAAGTGTACTGTCGGTGTGTGTTGTTATCTTTGTGTCACAGCGCTGTGTGAAGTGTGTACTCGCTCTGTTCTGTAGGATACTACAATAATGAGAGGAAACACAGCGATGTTGCTGGGTAAGTTTCCTGGTAACATCTTATATGAAACAAACCATTGACTTCTTTTTTATTCCCTGATGTTTGTGGTGTTCAGTGTGTGTGTGTGTGTGTGTGTGTGTGTGTGTGTGTGTGTGTGTGTGTGTGTGTGTGTGTGTGTGTGTGTGTGTGCCTATACTTGTGGGGACCTAAATCTGTTTGCACAGTCACGCGTGGGGACTCGCCTCCCTTATGGGGACTCGCCTCCCTTATGGGGACACATTGGAGGTCCCCATAAGGAGACTCATTAATTTTAGGGTGAAGACTTGGTTAGGTTTAGGTTTAGGGTTAGGCATGTGTTGGTTATGGTTAAGGTTAGGATAAGTCTCCAGGACATGCATTTAAGTCAATGTAATGTCCCATGAAGTGACGTATACGTGTGTGTGTGTGTGTGTGTGTGTGTGTGTGTGTGTGTGTGTGTGTGTGTGTGTGTGTGTGTGTGTGTGTGTGTGTCAAATCTGAGGTGTTGTATTTGTGAGTATGCTTCCTTATTATTCTACTACACTTAAAGATTGAGATAATCAGCTAATACAAAATGAAAACCAACTCTTAAATATATGATTCTGAAAGGAGCCAGTATAACCAGTACTTTAACTTTTGGTACTTTTAGTCATTTTGATGCCAATACTTTTGCTCAATAAATATTTGCAATGCAGGACTAAAACTTTGAACAAAGTATTTCCACAATGTAATATTGCTACTTTATCCAGGGCTGTAAAACTAAAACAACCATGACATTTTGAATGCTCCTTTATATTAAGAAACCATAAATCATGTTTCGTTAGCTTCGGTCATTGCTGCTTGAGTTACAATAACCTTGTTAAGTAAATGTAAAATGTACAGATGTGAAAACTGACATTGTCAAAAAATTGTTGGTCATGTGGGACATTTTGTAATATGTTCACATCCCAAATTTATTTTTTGACCATATTCATTCAATGTTTTGTAAATAAAGGTTTGAGGTTTTTTTTCTGATACATTTTCAAGATACAACAACAAATAGATACGGTTGCTCTGGTTCATCTTACACACACACACTGGGTGTCTGTTGTCCAGGCGTCGTCTCACATGATATTGATATGTGTATATCTGGTGTCCATGGTATGAATCTTAATATATAGATTATTTGGATGCCTGCAAGAACTTAGAAGGACCAAGACTTGAATATCCACCAGCATATTTCCGCTACGTTAGCATTACTTTCACAAAAGTTTAACCGCAGCCATTTCAGAATTAGAAAGAGTTGGGAGGAAATGAAGCTTAGCGCAAGGTCAGACAGGAAGACCTATCACTCCGTAGTGCTCGTCATGGCAACACTCGCCCCCTCCACTGGATGACAGGGAGCGCCACTCCTCAGCCAACCTATCATTCCCTCCATTCACAAGCCTAATTATCGCACCTGTTAATCCCTCTATATACGCTCTCCCCTTTCCTATCAGCTGTCTTCCAGGTGTCAACGCCAACCCTCCTCCACCCCTTCGCCTCCTGCTTCCAGCTCAGGGCCAAGCTCAACCTCCTCCCTGCCAACCGGACCTAACCACTTATCACCACCACCACCAGGTCTAGACCCGGGGGGGTTCATCGGAAACGGTTCTTTCCCTTCCCGAATGATATCCTACAAAACCTGGGCCTAATCGCCAAACGCCATTTCAGCAAAACAAGCCCTTTCCAACAGAATGCAGGCGGCGATTCGCACCCTGAAACTCCCCTCTCTCGTTAACGTTGACGTCTTTAACAAATCAAAGTAAGTACCATCATTAAGACTCATTCATGAGCACGGGGGAGCCGTGCAGGTTCGTGGATGTGTCTGCAATTTGCAAACAGTCATTATTTATGTGCTGTGTGTAATGGTTACGGCAGACAACAGTCATTTTGTCACAATTTGCATATCCCCGCCACATCGTAATGACGGACAATAGATCCTCCGACACGTGTCTGCACCTGGTTATTAACCAGCGCCCTCAAAGCAACGCATTTCAGACGTATCGGATTTACTGGAAGCCACAGATTTGAATAGTTGGAACATATAGAGATATTGGAGAAAAGCAGTGGAAAGACAAAGGAGGCAGCGAACACATCAACAAGGCCAACGATTGCATAATATATAAGTTGAGACTATTTAAAATGGTATTAGTCTGCGCTTGCTTTCCAAAATGTTCTTTTAAGAAAGTTATATTTGTGCTTCTCATAAAGTTCTCTATTTCATATGCAGAGCAAAGGGATTGCTTCCACATGGCTCTCATCACGGCGACAGCTGCCATTAGTAGCCATTGGGACACACACTGAGTCACATGCACGACAACACACACACACACACACACACACTCGGGTTATAACACACACAGGGCTTTATATGGCAACCTTAACTTGCCAAATAAACCGTTTTTAAGCTTTTAAATACACCGTTTTTATGTTATAACACTTTTTCAAGCGAGATATATAACTATGTTGATTATCAATGTGTGATTACTTTAACATTCGCTAGCTAGCTTGTTATATGGGTAGCTAATATAAGCTAGCTAAGTAGGTACATTGATAGCGAACGTCCGCTAGCTAAATAGCCCACTGGCAGGTTAATTGAATTTGGGTTAACTTGTTTTTTTAAATGTCAACACTGTGGACCTTTGTCTCCTTTCTGCCAGTCAGATCGATTACAAACTGTCCACAGCAGCTTTATTATGAAGTCCGGCTGGCTGATATGACGTGGTGCTTTTCGCGTCTCTTTATAGCTGGGCCATTTACAACAGAAGACACTGAGGTCTGACGTGTTGCTATGAGAGGAGAAACTGATGCTTTCTCTGATTCGGAGATGTTGTTGACAGAGTGAGAAAAACTCAGCTTCATTGCCTCTGAGGTTGTCTATGCTTTTAGTCCTCGCACTTGAAAATATTGATGTGTGTGTGTGTGTGTGTGTGTGTGTGTGTGTGTGTGTGTGTGTGTGTGTGTGTGTGTGTGTGTGTGTGTGTGTGTGTGTGTGTGTGTGTGTGTGTGTGTGTGACAGGTAAATGGAGCTCTGTCTCAGGAACAAATAGCCCTCCTCTCTGAAGAGTCTCTTCACAGCACTAATAGTCTTCGTCCTTTCGTCTCTTTTTGTCATTTTTCTTTCATTTCATTTTTATGCACTTATTTTTCTTGACCTGCCTCGCTGCGGCCGTGCTCTTTCCCCACACCGTCTCTGCTTTAAGGTCACAGGGTACATTACGCCTCTACCACTTCTTTTTTCTTTTGTTCTTCACCGCATTTACCATGCTTCCTCCCTTTTTCCTCCTTCATACCCTCCTCTCCACCCCCATTAGGCACACACACACACACACACACACACACACACACACACACACACACACACACACACACACACACACACACACACACACACACACACACACACACACACACACACACACACACACACACACACACTAATTTCACTTTCACACTTACAAACTGAAGGTCCACTGTAACTAATGTAACTTAATGCCGATGCCTTATTATTTAATAAGTTCACTATTCTTACACTGCACTGTATAGTTTTTTTGCTAACATGTTATTACTGTCTATTATCTTAGCTTAGCGGTGGTGACATGAAGTCATGTGACCATGCTGTAGTTCCTTTATAGCCCAACATTAGCCGCCTTTAGCTTAGCGGTGGTGAGGTGAAGTCATGTGACCGTGCTGTAGTTCCTTTATAGCCCAACATTAGCCACCTTTAGCTTAGCGGTGGTGACGTGAAGTCATGTGACCGTGCTGTAGTTCCTTTATAGCCCAACATTAGCCGCCTTTAGCTTAGCGGTGGAGACGTGAAGTCATGTGACCGTGCTGTAGTTCCTTTATAGCCCAACATTAGCCTCCTTTAGCTTAGCGGTGGTGAAGTGAAGTCATGTGACCGTGCTGTAGTTCCTTTATAGCCCAACATTAGCCACCTTTAGCTTAGCGGTGGTGACGGGAAGTCATGTGACCGTGCTGTAGTTCCTTTATAGCCCAACATTAGCCGCCTTTAGCTTAGCGGTGGTGACGTGAAGTCATGTGACCGTGCTGTAGTTCCTTTATAGCCCAACATTAGCCTCCTTTAGCTTAGCGGTGGAGACGTGAAGTCATGTGACCGTGCTGTAGTTCCTTTATAGCCCAACATTAGCCTCCTTTAGCTTAGCGGTGGAGACGTGAAGTCATGTGACCGTGCTGTAGTTCCTTTATAGCCCAACATTAGCCTCCTTTAGCTTAGCGGTGGAGACGTGAAGTCATGTGACCGTGCTGTAGTTCCTTTATAGCCCAACATTAGCCTCCTTTAGCTTAGCGGTGGTGATGTGATGGTGCTGTAGTTCCTTTATAGCCCAACATTAGCCGCCTTTAGCTTAGCGGTGGTGACGTGAAGTCATGTGACCGTGCTCTAGTTCCTTTATAGCCCAACATTAGCCACCTTTAGCTTAGCGGTGGTGACGTGAAGTCATGTGACCGCGCTGTAGTTCCTTTATAGCCCAACATTAGCCGCCTTTAGCTTAGCGGTGGAGACGTGAAGTCATGTGACCGTGCTGTAGTTCCTTTATAGTCCAACATTAGCCTCCTTTAGCTTAGCGGTGGTGATGTGACGGTGCTGTAGTTCCTTTATAGCCCAACATTAGCTGCCTTTAGCTTAGCGGTGGTGACGTGAAGTCATGTGACCGTGCTGTAGTTCCTTTATAGCCAACATTAGCCTCCTTTAGCTTAGCGGTGGTGACGTGAAGTCATGTGACCGTGCTGTAGTTCCTTTATAGCCCAACATTAGCTGCCTTTAGCTTAGCGGTGGTGACGTGAAGTCATGTGACCGCGCTGTAGTTCCTTTATAGCCCAACATTAGCCGCCTTTAGCTTAGCGGTGGTGACGGGAAGTCATGTGACCGTGCTGTAGTTCCTTTATAGCCCGACATTAGCATCCTTTAGCTTAGCGGTGATGACGTGAAGTCATGTGACCGTGCTGTAGTTCCTTTATAGCCCAACATTAGCCACCTTTAGCTTAGCGGTGGTGACGTGAAGTCATGTGACCGTGCTGTAGTTCCTTTATAGCCCAACATTAGCCTCCTTTAGCTTAGCGGTGGTGATGTGAAGTCATGTGACCGTGCTGTAGTTCCTTTATAGCCCAACATTAGCCTCCTTTAGCTTAGCGGTGGTGACGTGAAGTCATGTGACCGTGCTGTAGTTCCTTTATAGCCCAACATTAGCCTCCTTTAGCTTAGCGGTGGTGACGTGAAGTTTGTTTGTTTGACACTGAGATTATTTTCTGCAATATTTAAAATTACAATGGAAAAATCCCATTGGCTTTTGGTGGAGGGAACTAGGGAGGTGCTAACTTGAATATTGTGATGCATTTAAACCTTAAAGCGATGCATCCACTCCTGTCCCATTCAGTTGTTCTGTGACAGTGAAGATAGTGAAGTAAACAAATCATGCAAGAAGTGTTCTTCTTTCGAGCTGTGTGTATGTGCTCTCATTCCCAAGAAAGACCCTCTCTAATATTGCACCTTCTTATCAGCTTTCACTCCTCATTACACTGCGCTGCCATCCACACCCAACTGCTGCTGAGGTGCCAGGCCAACACATTGCTTTCAGTGAAATATGCAACATGTTTTACAGCATGCAGCCTCGAGCCATAAATCATCTTCTGGCAGCGCAGAGTGTACTATGATGCTGTGTGTGTGTACGTTGTTTTTCCTCACAACCACCAATCCAACGGTCCGCCTATCAGAAGCTGTGTGTGGCATCAACACACATCTGGAGTATTTCCAATCCTCACATTCAGAAACGGCTCTCAAAGAGTGTCACTACATTTGGAACGGTGACTGTATTCACATTGGAAGCTGACACTTTGAATTACAGCCATTTCATTTCATAATTACTGCTTAATTAGACGGAGACTGAAGCAGCATTTTCCAATCAAAGTCATTTAGCTATAGGAACTTTGCTAATGCATCCAACGTTCAGTTTTTAGATGACTCCAGATGAATTGTATTCCCATCAGTTGTGGTCTGATTCTATACATTTCTGGGCAGCTTCCACCAGCTTAAATCCGAGCCAAATGAAAGCAGTTGTTATCCTGTCAAGACCAGAACACAGTTATAAATGGTTAATGGTCTTCCCTAACTGATTCTTCATTTCTTATTTTATTTTTTAAAACTGAATTAGAACACAGATTTACTGTAGTCAACCACAGTGGCGAACCGTGGCTATCACAACTGGACCTTCTGTAGACACACACACAAAGAACACGCCCATTGGCTACAGATCAATATCTGATTGGTTGATCAGACTGTCAGTCCAAACGCTCTCATTCAGTGCAACGGCCAGGGCCTTCGATCAAGGATGTAGAATACCTTGTTGAAGGATATTCTACCCAGAGACCCAGAACGAGATCTGATTGGTTGCTTTCTTTTCTAACACAAAACCACTGAAATGCGTAGGCAATGGTCCGAGAAGCACAAACAAATCAACGTAACACTGTGATATTACAGATCAACAACACGGATACCATTCTCATTTATTCATTTTATTACATTTTATTTATATAATTAAATCGATGTTTTGTTTGTTTTATCTGAGTGTTCCCGGGTATTCTCTGAACACCTCGAAGGCCCTGACGGTTCGCCACTGGTCAACCACGACTAACATTTATCTCGACCTTGTTATGCGTTTTATTATTTGGTTGTTGTCGTTTTGTTTTTTGTGCTGTGATTTCAACCATTCATCTTGTCTTATACTATGGGGGGGGGGGGGTTACAAACACCTGTTTTTTTGTTTACCTGTGTGTTGTTTAAGAAAAAGGAAAACAAAATAACTAAATATATATGTAGTTGACCAATTATCAACCCCCAAGAAAATGCAACTGCTAAATAAAATAAGATGTACTTCATTGATCCCGATCTGGGACATGTTGGCGTTGCAGCAGCAGAAAAGACAAGGCGTTGCACTTGAGATAAATTCAAAGAGTAGAAATAAAGCGTGTATCTTACAACCTGCTTATTAACCGTCATCTGTCTCCTGCTGATATTTAGCTGAGGGAACATATCTTTCCACTATACGGCAAACGTCACTAAGATAACATAATGTTTTCATTACGCAGCAAATGTTCCCCGTTCGTCTCTCTCCACAATCTGACAGCTGATTCTTCTCATGTGAGGATTCATTACGGCGTCGCTGTCCACTTCCTGTGCAGCTTCTCTCCGATCTGGATCTTTAACATTTATCGGGCATCACTGATGAAATTTAGAGGACCAACCTCCTTAACCTTGTGAATAATGCACTGCCAAAAACTGTTTGTTTTGGTAGTGCGCTGCCTTGTTAAATCCCACTCAGTCATACTCAGTCTCGTTTGTGTCTGCTCTCCCACGCATTAGCCCCCGGCCCCGCTGACAGCAGGTCACTCCGCTGCTGGCCGGCTGAGAGCTCTTCACAGTTATGATTTATGTCAGGCATTACATCCTGATGTGTGTGTGCATGTGTGTGTGCATGTGAGAGACTGTCAGCATACGTGTATGGCTACGGAGTTGTGAGGGGTTACAATTACCAATTACCAGTACAAAATGTAATCGGTTACCAAATCACAATAAGAGATTACTGTCCGTTCATTTGAGTACCTTAAAGAGGTCCTATTACGGTACGTCCACACAGCAGCTTTTGAAACATCTTGAACATCTTGGAGCTGGGCGTGTCTGACAGCTTGGGGATTTTTTGCGAGCAACACGACCAACAACCAATCACATGAATCTCCCGCCCCCGACATACAAAGCAAAAAACCCGGGGATTTTATGCGAGCAATATATATATATATAAACTCCCCAAACAGGCGAAAACCTACCAGTTTCCCCCACTGTCTCTGCCACCTCCCTCCATGCTGGTTCCTCCGGTTTGTATCCCGTTAATAGTTCTGGTCGTAAAGAACCGGGTGATCTGCTACCGTAACTTCTCGTTTGGAATATGAGGAAATGAACTGCGGTCTGGTTCTCCCTGCTTACACGCGGTTTGATTGGCGAGCGCTTCTACTGTCAGATTTGCATAAACGTGTTTGATTGGCTGACGCTTCCAGCTCAGCTTCAAAAGTTGAACATTGCTCAACTTTTGAATCCTGGAAATCTTCGCTTCGCTCCCCCACAATGCAGTTCGGCGAAAAGCGAGGCAAAGTGACGTCATCCCCATTCAAAGTCAACGGGCAGAGAAGCGTTGGAAGCGGTGGAAGATTCTTCTGAAGCTGCTGTGTGGACGTACCGTTATGCTTTTTGGAGTTTTCCCTTTTGTGTTATATAGGTTTTAGTGGATTACAAACACCCTCTGACATATCGTTCTTCTATTTTAAAATGCATTGATACATTTTAATCCTGCGAGGAATCCACATTTTCTTCGATGTACCAGTAATCTGATTATGAAGTATTTCTATGTAACTGCACCACAGTTGCCTTTATTTTGTATTTGTATTAATGCTGTTACTCCCAAGCTTGGCTGCGGATATACACAGAACAAATGTATCCGACTTCTTCCTACTGCAAGCTCTTTGAATTGCCTTGTGTTGAAAAGTGCTATATACATAAACTTGCCTTGCCCTACTGTGAGATAAAGTAAAGTAAAGAGGAAGTGCCTGAGCTGGAGAAAGACGGGTTAAGACCTTCCACACTCTGCTAGACCGTCTCGGCGAGTACCTGCATCTCTGCACTCTCCTAATAGATACATACGGTTTGTAGGAACAGCACAAACACATCATTCTGAAAGTTGCGCTACACATATTTCCCCTCCTCTCACAGCTTGATGTCTCTGTGGCCCGAGGTGAGAACAGGAAGCACCCCTGGATCCTGCAGAGCCTGCTTATCAAAAGATGGCTGACACGTCCCACTGTTGATCTGTGGAACGTACCGAAGTGTGCCAATGAATTCATACACAACACTGCTTCTCACACGAGGTCTGACTTCCTGATTCTAATATGTTATTCGATGTGCAATGATCAGACATATCTTTCCTATATGATATATTGACATTATAACTGAAGATAACCCTGACTTTTTCTCCTCCTAAGTTGTATAGTTTTATTTTTCTGCACCTTAATATCAACACATTCTGCTCCGACACAAACTGTGGTACTTAATTAGTTCCACAAATCTGGCTTACATACTTAATTTGGATTTAGTCGATGAACCCCGACAAATAACTCCTCTGCACATTTGAGTCTGTTGCACTAAGATTGACAGGAGCTTAACAAAATGCATCTTAAAGTTTGATTTCATTTTGCTGAGCAGTGCAGTTTTATTGAAAGTGGAACTTTGCTACTGCCCATTATTATCCTGCTGAACATTGTTCATGGTTATCTTCAAGAACTGAAATAATTGATATCTTAGAAACATATCACAAATATAGTTTATGTAACTTTGTACATGTACCTCGATGTTGAGTCAAACATTTTTCGCATAACGAGGCATCATGATGAAAATAAATAGTGTTTTAATGATGTGTCATTTGAGGAATATTGTAAATGTAGAACACATTTTAAAACCTGCTTCTTCTTAATCTCTTGAAAGCTCAATGTCTTACTCTCACTTATTAAACTCAACCACATATGTTCTGTTTGTTGAAAATGGTTGACAACGAGAAGTCCCATTCCACATCATTTGCATTCTTTAAATGACCATACACTAAATACATGTTGATATAATCTAACTAAGACTCTCGTGAATAGAAAAACAGAAACACTATTTACTTTAGAATGTGTTCTTGTAACTACCTTTCTTTCATAAGAGGTGTTCGCAGCAATTCCCCTTATTTAGAAAAGACGACCCTGACCCTAACCCTGCAGAGCCCTGTATGTGGTTTCCACATGTCATCGGGAAGCACACAGACTGCATGTTGTTTGAGATCGATGTTCCCCACACAGGAAAAACTACTCGTTTCAGAAAGCAACACTGCTGCGGGGGTCGTGGTAGTTCACGACCTTCGACAGTGGTTTCAAAACGAGACCTGTCAGAGTTCCTGGGCTCTGCTCCGTCAGTCCTGTCAGATATTACGTAATCACTATCCCACAAAACGAACGATACCCTTCGACTGCGAGCCCTGTTTTCAAAATGCATCCTCGACAAAGATCTATTGTCTGATGAATAAAAAAGAAGAAATACAATTTCCCGGGAAGCTTCTTCACAGCCCCGTTTATTGATTTGTCTTCCCACCTAAAACTTCACTTTCTCCTTCTCTGCTGCGAGTGTGTGGGTTTCCTTCGCTCACTTCGCTCTCTTTTTCTTCGTCACATCCTCCACTCTATTCATTGTGTTGTCAATCAAACAGGCTGATACACACCACCCACTGCTGCGAGGAGTGCTCATCCTCAGTGGGCACAGTATGCATAGACACAGCAAGGAGATGACATTTATTCACACGAGTCCACAGGCAGCCCCCGTAACCTCAATCTCGTTCTTCTATAGCAAAGGCATTGGCACATATATAAAAGGCACGGTGTACATTTTATATATGTGGTCACATAATAACAAGTTGGAGGTTGGACGGTACACTGCATTCAAATGAAGAATGCACTTCCATATACTTGTGGATATGTAAGAAACTCAGTCACTAGACAGTAAAGATATTTTTTTAAATCGATATTTTCTAGACGGCTGCTATGAACGAAAAACTAAGAGATCTAAAGTTTCCTTTTACGCTACCAGACCATTTCCAATACGTCTACATACAAAAAGAAATCCATCCATTTGACATCACGTATTCGCAGGGTACGGAGGTCCAGCAGAGACTTCCCCGGCCACATAAACCAGTTCTGATTGGCCGATTCCAAGGCACTCTGAGGCCAGCGTGGAGATATAAGTCCTCCACCTGGTCCTGGGTATTTGAGTCCTAGTAGCTGTTGGACTTAGGTATTTCAGGTTGAGTATTTTCACAGAACATTTATAATAATAATAATACATTTTCCTAGCACTCAAAGACGCTTATGTTAATATTCCCTTCTCAGTCCATGTTTCGTTTACTCGGGTTGAAGCAGAGATTCCTTTCTCACCCTGCTAAGCCAACGGTCATCCTTTAATGAAACAAAATACAACTTCTGAAGATTTTAAAATCCATGTTCATCAGGCCAAGACTACCCAAAGGCAAAGTTGATGTTTTAGTATCAGTTACTTTAGTTGTACACGCGGGTAGTTGCTTGTGTGTTGTTATCCCCACTCAACTTGTAATATTAATGCATTATTAGCAACCGTATGCCAATGCTTAGGGTGAGTACATGTTTGTGTCATGTTCAAAGTAAAAATATCAATTGAGCCTTCTCCAGAATTAGAACATTCGGCACCTCCGTCAGAACGGTCTTTCAAAAAGATACAAGCTCTGCTCATTCATGCCCTTGTAAAGATAAGATACGATAAGATGGACTTTATTAATCCCCGTGGGGAAATAGTTTCTCTGCAGTCGACCCATCCGAGTGTTAGGAGCAGTGGGCTGCCATTTTGAACGGCGCCCGGGGAGCAGTGTGGGGAACTTGGTCTTGCCGGGACTTGAACTGGTGACCTTCCAGTTGCCAAGCCAAGTCCCTATCGACTTCGCCGCCAGCGACCTGCAACCTCTTTTATATACGGCTTTAGGACTTATTCCTGCACCACTTTACCAACTGTTGCAGTGGTTCAAGTTTGATCTCGATAACATGAAACAAGGCAGACGTCAGGTGTGTTTCTGCTCAACTTCCTCAGGGGAAATAATGTCTAAGTAGAGGTGGTGGAACAGGGAACAAGTGTTTAGAGAAACCATTGACCAACCCATAATCACTGACGGCTGAAATATGCCTGGAGAGTGCATGCCTGGTTCACATGTGGCGTCTTTATGCATGGATCCAAGTGTGTTCATGCGCGTGCCTTCACATGCCATAATCAATGCATTTTCTCTCTCTAATCGATGTGAACGAAAGAACGCTATAACTTTCTAAACAATGCAGATATGAGGAAAATACCTTTCAGAGAATTTAGGCTCAACTTGTTTGATTGCAGGATGCTTACGGTGGCTGACAAATGCAACCGAGCTACGACGGCCTAAGACACTCCCATTCCGCGATGCAGTTTTAAAAAGGACATGAATCCGTCAAAACCCATGGACACATCTTCACCAACTCCACAACACATTCGCAGCATTTGAAAAACATTCACCAACGTGATGGAACATGCAACGTTTTCAAAAAGCTCTGCATAATTGAAAAGGGTTCTGCATCGCTTCTGAGAGCAATGGGCGGAGCCTGGAGATGTTGCGCGGGTGTAAGAAAACCGTCCAGGTGCTGTTTTGTATTTAATATTCTTTCACACACAGTGACGTCACGAGCTACCCACAATGCAACACGCGCCATATATATATATATATATATATATAAATACGCCATTTTCCTGGAGGTGCAAATATCCTGGAGGTGCTAATATAAACAGCTAGCTAACGGTAACGTAGCCAGGCAGAGCGCACTAGGTTTTGTTTCTCGATTAACGGCCGAAGAAATCGCTGCATGTCTTCGGATTAGATCTCTGGACTTGAGGGGTGTGCTTGAGGTCGTTACCAGCGTGAACTAGAGCTGTGTGGGTTGTCGGATCGCCCTTACAGACTGCCTGCACATGTATGGAAAAACGACAATGGCCTTCGTCGATTTTGGCTGCATCTACGTCTAACTTCTGGAAACCCCACTTGTCACAATAATATTATCATGCCATTGCATACATGTGGTGTTTTAGAGTTGACTAGATATTGATTAAGGCAATAGACTATGATATTCAGTACGGGAAGCTTAGCAACACCTAGACGGTGTACGGCTGCTTGCACCTCGCGTAAAACGGCGGATACCGGAAGTACGGTGTCGCGCTCGGCCCAATACCCGTATGTGTGTGTGAAAGAATGCAAAGGAGAGGGGGCTTCCCAGTCACACCGAGGCTCCTGACTTGACTGTAGAAGGGTACATGCAGTTAATTAAACATAAAAAGGTCAAATGAAATGTAAATACATCAACCATACAAATAGTCCTATAATAAGGATGGTAACAAGGTAGACCTTCATTCCAATGCTCGTAATGAAATGCAAACACGCTCCTAATTAAAGCCGATGCAGTGGTGCTGTCATTGGGTCCTAAATCACATCGAGGTGTCGACCATGAGTTCAGAGATGAGATGTTCTGATCCAAGACTTTATTCGCCTTTTATATTCAGACGGACTGGGAGTCTGGCTGCTGTCTGGGAGGGGGGGCAACAGATGGTAAGAGGTGATGGTCGTGACTAAGGTGGCAGCAAGGCAAGCTTTGATGTGCTCCACACACACATATACAACTGTGTCCTGTGTACATACTGTATTGATGGTGATCACGATGACATGTTGGGGGCGGTGGGGCGGTTTTGGCGCAGTGGTCAGATCAAGGGGCGTTGGTGAACTCCAGTTCGAAACCCGCCTCGGCCGCCACTGCGTCAGGCCGTTGTGTCCTTGGGCAAGACACTTTACCCGCATTTTCTCCTGTGGGTAATGTCTGCAGTAATGACTCTAACATGTCTAATATGTGTAATGTGTAAAAGCACTTTGAGCACCTGCAAAAGCGCTTTAATAAAAAATGTAATACATTATTATTATTATTATGTTGTTATTGGTGCCGTAGATCCTTAAATATAAGTTATAATAATTTTAATTGGCCCTATTATGGTGTTATGGTAGGGCTGATATTTGTTGTGTGTCTCTACCGTGACAGGTTTCCATTTCGAGTCTGCTCTGATTGGTTAGCTGGCAGGCTCTGTTCTGATTGGTCAACACTGTCCCGCCCCTTAACGTACAATGAGTTGGAGCTCGAGCCAATTTCCTTAATTGTGCATTATGTGAAGACCTACGACTTAGTTGGCAAAAAGCTGCTTCAATCCAAATATAGATTTATTTTACTTCAATGTTTCCTTATCTTGTTTTCTAAAGATGTTTTAGTAAACACGTGCCTTTATTGAAGTGAGAGTGTTGAAAGGGCTGCCCTATTTTATGTTTTGTTAAACTACGCTGTCATTGCTGCAGAAAATTAATGCAGTTGTGTCTCTTTTTCTCTACGGGCTCGTTCAGGATTACAAGTATAGCTTTTGAATCCTCTGACAAACCGGTGCAGTATTAGCAGCCGAAGAGGAGCCACAGGTGCGCCCTTCCCCCGGCGAGAGCGCGCAGTATGCTCCGAGGTCTCTTCATCCGTGCAAACGTTTTCTCAGATCGCATGTGTATCTGCATCAGAGCGAAATAAGTCTTTAGGTCGTGCAGAGTTATTTGTCTGGGCCTGTTAAACAATCCCCTGTGATTTCCGCTTCGTCTTCGGCCGTTGAAGTGCTCACACGCAGCCAAGCGTTGACAACAAAAGGCGATGTTTTCTACAAGAGCAGCAGCAATTCAAGGCGATTAAGCATTGTTTTAGGCACACAGAGAGGTGCAATTTATTTACCACCGTGATCAAAGCTAACCGGTGGAGCGAGGGAACAGAGTGACGGGAGAAGTCCAGCGAAGGGAACAAATTGACTGAACTAACAAGCAGACTGAGGAGTAGATCAAAGCAGGCCCTGTTAGATACAAACAAGAAAAGATGAAGTCGTGCAGGAAAACATAGGGAGAACTTTTCCTTAAGAGTAGCCTCTAGGCAAACAGCGTGTATTGTATATATGATGTACCTGTACGACTTTATGTCAGCAATTATCTGTTTCTTAAGATTTGTACAACGTATGGTCATATTTTCTCTATCCTATAAACCAGTGTTTCTCAAACTTTTTCATACCAAGGACCACTTAAACAATAAAAAAAAACACTCGCGGACCACCTAACTCCACAAATATCCAAAAAGACATCGTTTTATTCAAATCGCCTGAAGATGGTACAAACAAGTGGCCACATGTGTGATGAAGGTGTTTATCTGGGCTACATCATGCAATATAAAGTGAAACTTAAGCTCGCTCCATTGCGGAGATATTCCCGCGAGAGTGCGGAAAACTTAATTAATTCATTAATTTCAAATTACCAATATACTCACGGACCACTAGGGGGCGCTCACGGACCACTTTGAGAAGCACTGCTATAAACAAATATTCTCGTATTGCTGGCACATGAGAGTCTTATAAGGCAGCCGATTATGCTACGAGAAACTGTGGAAGTCCAAATCAGAGTTGTGTGAACCTTGTAAGACTTGAACTACAATCGGGATCCAAATGGTGTGAGCTGATAATTCAGATAAGATAAGATGAACCTTTATTAATCCCCGAGGGGACATTCAGTTGTACAAATCAGCAACAGGGTAAGTGTGAAAAAACAGCACACAGATTAATAAAATCAAGAAAAAATTAAAATGATAATAATAAGACTATAAAATAGGAGATACATAACTGTAAATTAACTGTAATATAACTGTCAGCATATGTACATATTTGTCATCTAAGTTATAGTACGTGGGCAGCGACATCAGGGTTAGGCCGAATTCATGTTGCATTGCCAAGTCTCTCCCAAGCTGTTGGTAGGATTCCAGGCTAATTATTTTTACCACGAGCAAAAATCAAATGGTGTTTTACACGAGAGACACAATCCCCACAAGGCTGCATGGTTTGAGAAGAGGGTGAGCGGCCTACAGATGCCTTTGGGAGTTTACCAACCGGCGTCTTGCTGGAGGAGGTGTAATCATACTTGCCAACCCTCCCGATTTTCACGGAAGACTCCCGATTTCATGGCCCTCTCCCGGTTTCCTCCCGGGGTCATTCTGACAAAATCAGATTTACTCAGGACTGTTTCCACTCTGACTTTAATACAGCTACACCATGGTTTGGTTTCCATGGTAGCGCGTCTCTTTAGTAGCGCGCAACTGAAAGTCCGAGAGGGTGAGGGAGATAGTCACAGAAAACTGAACAAGACTCGACAACTCGACCCTCTGCTCACTCCTTTCCTGGTACAGGTCCAGCCCACACACATGGTGCTACAGGCAGCAAAGCAGTGCACTTACAGCTACAATGCATGTTAATGTTGATCCAATACAGCTCCGGCGATCCACTAGCACCCCCCCCCCCCCCCCGCGGTGGCTTTGGAAATGCTCCCGATCTCTGAGGTCTCAAGGTTGGCAAGTATGGGTGTACAACCATCTCAGACAACTAAGGCTATTCAGGACTATGACCCCTCCTTTTAAAATATGTTTTACACAATAATAATGTAGAGCCACACCTGTCACCAGAAGCTCATGCGTGCTAAAGCAATAACCATGTCATTCAACTTTTATTTTTGATTGGGAAACACATTGAGGTATGTAAGAAATTAAAATCAATGTTGATATGGCGTAATTTAAATTAAATATAGGGTTTTAATTTAAAGCAGTTTTATTCTGAAAAAATGGAAGTTTACACTAACTATTAACTTAACACTTTTATTCTGAAAATTCTTCATTTCCGGTTAGCATTAGCATGTGGCTAACGTTTTGAAACCGTGAATTGAAGGTGATGTTGGACACTAAACACACTGGGATCAACACTCATGTATTGACGCTGACTTAACGTTTATCAGGGAATGTTTAAATAACCACAGACATCAGAATTATGTAATTTAGCAACAGAAAAAGTCAGGAATTGCTTTGGACCCCCGTCGACCGAGAGAAGAAGACTACAGGGGACTTTAACTTTTAAAAGCTTCCCTTGACTCTTTTCAGTCTCTCCTGCTCTCAGGGTTCTAGACTTACTAACAGGTATAGACCCAATGTATAACATAGCCACGTCAGAAACAATAAATAACTTCAGAACAACAGCAGCTCTGTAATGTCCACAGGGACTTACTGAAACCCAAAAGCATGATATAGGTGGACAGAAAGTTCAAGAGGATTAGTTTACTTCAAGTCAGGTGCAGGCAGGGTCAGAAATGGGTAGATCAGATAAATGAAGCTTCGCGCAAGTTCAACCAGGAAGACCATCCTCAGTCATTCACATATTCCCAGCTTACTTCTCTCTCTCCTCTCAATCACTGATCGGGGGCGTCACTCCCAGTTCGCCTCTATTCCCACACGCCTATCATAGTGCATTGCTAAACCTTTAAATCCTCTCTCCCCTTCCGCACAGTTGTAATGTCAGGCGACTCAACGCAGCACCACCTTCCTTCCTTTCTTCCAGATCCAGGGTCAAGCTTAAACCACTCCTCTTCAGACCGACCTCCATCAATCCCTTCAGGCCTCCACCACCAGTGGCAAGACCCCATGGGGGGGGGGGGGGGTTCATCGGTTCGGTCTTCCCCTCACGAATGATATTCCAGCACAACGGGGTCTAATCTCCAAACACCATTTCATGCATCTGTGTATTCCCGGTAATAAATATATATTGTCACATCAAAAAACTGTCTCTCCTGATTGAACTGGGAATATATGAACTGAACACTGGAGAGTTTGGTAATACACACAGGACTATAAGGAAGGGAACACGTGAGAGTGAGGAGGGATTCTGTATTAACGTGGGAGTGAGTAGCAAAACCAGAAACGACTACGTTTGAGTGGAACTTGATCAAGAACAACTGGAAGTGAAAAAGGATGACATTCACAGGGTTCACTTCACCAATGATTCTCAATGACTTCTCCGTGACCTTTACCTAACTTTCCATGACCAAGAAATGACTCTTTCTCAGCGTTCCACTGAAAATGGTTTGTTTTAACATGGAACAGGAAAATAAGGTCTGCATTAGGGGTGCAACAACTAATCGACTTAATCGAAATTAGTTGCCAACTAATTCAGTCGTCGATTCGTTGGTGACGTCATCACGTGTGTTTTACACCCCGTTAAACTCTAACTTTATTGGTCTTTGTATCGGTACTGGAGACATTTAAAAAATACATGTCATGTATTATTGCTACAAAGACATTATATCGCAGTCTGAGTGTCGCCAACTCGTTTCTAATATGCAAAAAGACAAACAAATGCGTCTATGCTGTATTTTCGATATTTCTCTCCCCCGCCTGCTTGCGAGGGGGCGGGGCAGTTTACACACGGCAGCTGCAACATGCAGCAACACACACACGTGGGAGATGGCGGAGAGAACGCGCTCCGAGGTGGTTAAACTTTACCCGTCTCGATGCTCGTTACCAAAAGTGGAATAAGAGTTTAGCATGTGAGGGCGGTAACACGAGCAGTTTGTCTAAACATTTAGCAAAAGCGCTCCACATCCAGACGGAGGAATGCACCGGGTTCCACTGTCTCTCCAGCAGCTCTGTAGCCCCGTCCAGAGGAACGTTTCCCCGTCAGGTGTTCTGTATGCTAGCAGCAACACACGGAGCTAACTCCATTATACAAACATAATGATTAGAGGTAACAGAGTTATTTAGTTTGTTAAAGTTTCAGCTAATCTGTTTACAGTTCTGTCATCAGATTATTTAATACGATTTGTTAAAACACTGTTGTTTCTTTTGATGTGAAATATTATTTATTTAATTTGAATAAAAAGCAATGTTAGTTTTGTTCACAATTTAAGTTATTTCAATAATATATGTATTTTGGAATCAAGTATTCATCTTTATTTTCTTCATTGTTAGTTTCCACATGCCTAAAACAACCTCAAGCTAAATCTAAAAGTTGATGGCTAAATAAGAGCGTTTGAGAAATTGTGCGAGGCATACAGTAGTAGTCCGAATAGTCGATTAATCGTTTCATTAATCGATAGATCAATCGATTATCAAATTAGTCGTTTGTTGCAGCCCTAGTCTGCATATGAAACATGTTGTGCCTATCTAAAACAAATCAAATAGCTTCTACACGCTAAAGCAACTCCAATCGCTCACCAGCAAAACACCTCGACAGTTAAATGCCATTTTACGTTTCATTACTATACGATACAGTATTATCATTATAATATTACAATTTAGGCGATTAGATAAAATATACATTATATTTGATGCAACTTTAGTTACATTTCCATGACTTCCAAAACTTTCCCAGGGCCTGGAATTAGCATTTTGAATTTCCATGACTTGTCCAGGTTTTCAATGACCGTAAGAACCAACATCTATCTCAGCACCGAATCCCTCCATAACCCACCCCTTACCCACATCGACTCCTGTCTGACAGCTATTAAAACGTGGATGCAACAGAACCTCTTCAAACTGAACAGCAACAAAACAGAACTCCTCCCAACCGGCTCCAAATCCACCCTCAGCATAACATAACACTCACCATCGATGGCACCATTGTCTCCGCCTCCATTCGGGCACGCAACCTTGGCGTACTCTTTGACCCCACCCTCTCCCTCGAACCTCACATCCGCCAAACAGTCAAAACCTCATTTTTCCACCTCCGCAATATTGCAACAATTCCTCCCCTCTCTCACCCGCCCCGCAGCCGAACGACTGATCCATGCCTTCATCTCCTCCCGCCTCGACTACTGCAGCTCACTTCTTTACGGCATCAGCTCTACGTCCCTCAACAGACTCCAACGGGTTCAAAATGCAGCTGCACGTCTCCTCACGCAGACCAAACCATGGCCTCCACTGGCTTCCTGTCTCCCATCGAATCAACTACAAAGTTCTGGTCCTCACCTACAAAGCACTCCACCATCTGGCCCCCCCTATCTCACAAACCTTCCCACTCCGTATCAACCCCCACGGCCCCTCAGACCCCCCACGGCCCCTCAGATCCACCGCAGCCGGACTCCTATCCACTCCCACATCCACACTCTGCAGCGTTGGGGACAGAGCCTTCTCAGTGGCAGCTCCACGGCTCTGGAAGTCCCTCCCCCAAGATCTCCGTGACTCTGAGTCCCTCACAGTCTTTCAGTCCCGCCTCAAAACACATCTGTTCAACTCTGTCTACCCATAAGCCCCGCCCCCTCTCAATCAACTTCCTCTTGACTGCCTTTTTATTTTTTTATTTTACTGTACTTACTTGTTTGCCTGTCCTTGTTTGTCTACCCTCCCTCATCCTGTAAAGCGTCTTTGAGTTGTGAAAAGCGCTATATAAATAAAATGCATTATTATTATTATTATATGTCCTATCAAGTATAGTCAACTATTCCTGAGAATGACCTGCATGGTATTGCTTGTTGCAGATGCACGAAGAAACCGTAACATTATTCAATCATAAGAGAAACTTTGATCGAGCGCCCATATGAACAAACCCCGGCTCTGAGAGAGGGCCAGCGGACCTTAGCATGCAGCTCACAGTCATGGGCCAGTCCTGAGAGTCTCAGGAGGATCCTCAGGCGATGAAGATGTTTAATATAATGATGCCCTTCAACGACATTGGACCGGTGTTACACTGCTGTACACTTTAAATGCGCACTGGGCTATTAACTACGACCATCTGTACGTGCATCCAACATCTGTACTTCCACAACCTGCACCATCTGTCGCTTTGTATTATGGCTTCATCGACTTACGTTCCTCTTTCTCCATTTTGCTTATTCATCTGTCCACAAAGCACATCCAACCGGTCTTAGTGGAGTCCATCTCATCCCGTTAATCCTGCTAGATGATCACATCACAAACCTGAATTCACCAGCAGCTGTTAAACCTTTTCCCACGAGTTTCAACCTGATCTGCATCTGATTCAGCGTTTTAAAAGTATGCCAATTACCTCCGTATTCATCAGTTAAAAGAGAAGCTCCGTGTGAACTGACTGTGACCTGAGGGACTGTTTAATAAGCTCAAAAGACTGCTTTGAAACTCACTGCAGAAGTGAAAGGTGATACGCGTCGAGGGACAACTAAAGAGACACCATTTCATTTTTAAGAGCGGCATCAATCACTTCATGAAGGGGCGCCATATCGATGCACTGATCCGGAACATTAAGGTGTTCTGAGTTATGGTCTTCAGCGGTAGACCACACGGGGGATATAAGTGTAGCCATGGAGTGCATCACATGACATGTCGCTTGTTCTAGACACTTTTATCCAAAGCGACTTCCATACTCAATACTGAGGGCGATCCCCACTGGAGCAACGTGGGGTGAAGCGTCTCAGGGACACAACGACATGCTGACTGCAGTGGGGTTTGAACCTGTGCTCCCCTGATCCCAACACCAACACACAACCCACTGCGCCACACGCCCCCATGCATGTTGTGTATGTTAACACTACTGGCCTGATTATAAGCAAGTGTAGCCATTTTCTTTTCAAGATGCAAGGCTTTATTGTCATGCACAGTAGCTACAGTGGAGATATGGCAATTAAAAACGAAGGCTCTGCCAACAGTGACACAAGAATATATATATATATATATATATATATATATATATATATATATATAGACATACAACAGATAAAATAATGAAAAGCACACAACGTAATGTAAACATACACTGAACTAAAATGAAGAAAAAGCCAAAGACACGGCAGCCATCTCGAGTGGTTCAGAGTCCCAAACCTAGGAATAGATAAGTATTTCAGCACTTCAGGGTTACTTAATGAGAAGTCAAGAGGCGCGTTCACACCGCAGTACTTTTCCCACAAAGGTTCATGAGAACATGAGAATAAGTCCCTGGGGGTGGATTAGGCAAATGAAGCCGCTGACGTCACTTCTTCTTCTTCTTCTTCTTCTTCTTCTTCTTCTTCTTCTTCTTCTTCTTCTTCGGGTTTACTGGCAGGCCGCAAACCACTTCACGGCGTATACTGCCACCCAAAGTCCCCGGCCGGAAGTCCCCGGAGTTGGGGAAGGCTTCAGTAGAAGCTGCTGGGAGTCCCAGCAGCTTCTACTGAAGCCTTCCGAGTAAATCGCCAGAACGCCGACACCTCCTCATCTCCACCGCCTCCATGTTTTATTTTGTGTTGCCATAAGTTAGTCTCTCTGCGTTTCTGCGCTGGGCTAATGCTAATGCTAATAATGCTAATGCGAGGATAATAAAATGGCAGCTTCACAAAACTTGTTGGGAGTTTTACGGGGCGTGGTTTGCAATCCGCCAGCCAATCAGACACAGGAACCTTTTTCTCCCACGAAAGCCCCTGCTCTCTAGCAGGGAGGGAAAAGGGGGTGAAAAGGTTCATAAACTAATTTAATTCCGGCTTTTTTTGGTGTGAACGCGACATTTCAGAACTAAAGTGGGAAAAGTACTGCGGTGTGAACGCGCCTATAGGTTTTCTGAATGTGTTTCTGGTTGTTAACCTGATAAAATGTCTGTGGTTAACACAAGCTGAAGAGGTTTTAACGTGTTGTTCAACAGAATACACCAGTAGATACCCCCATGGTGAATGTCTGAAGGTTCTTTGTGTCTTAGAAATGGTGATTTCTAACAAAACGTGTAAGTATGTTAAATGTTTTTGCCACGGATCTATGCTAAAATAAGCTAACTATAAGCAAACAATAATACTAACAAACCAAACCAGAATTACTGTGGTATATCTCTTTCAGATTAGCAAGCAAAGTCTAAAGTTCCTAGATGACCTGAAAAGTTGTTGAAACCCTACTTATATTCAACATCATCTTTCTATCAAACCCATCGCATCAGTCCGAGTGCATTAAAAGCACGGCGCTGCAGAAACCTCAACAAACTGCAACGACAGCTGATTTCACCAAACAATGAGGGGCTCATTGCCGTCCTGCCCGGATGGGAGTGGACAGCTTGCTGTAACTGGGTGTAATCCCCGTAGTGTCTGGTTAAGAGAAAGGAGGATCTGTCCAGGTACGTCACACTTTGATACCGGACAAAGGAACGGCCGTCCTTCTGGATGTTCAATCTTTATATAACATAATATATTCACAACTTCACAGAACAGAGAGGAAGGCAGGGAAGACGCATGGAGGGGACGAATAGGGAGAAGAAGGACACACAAGGAAGGAGAAACATCACAAGGTCTGAACACAAGTCAGAGGGTGTGGAGATCAGAGGTGAGGATTGAAGAGAGAGTACATCGAGGGGAGAGGGCATGTCCCCATGGATGTTACAGTCAAGGCTTTAAGAGGCCGACAGCATCAAGAGGTAGGGGGTGAAGAGAGGCTGTCAGAGCAGGGGTCGATCAGATGAGAGGGGAAGGGAGGAGGAAGGAAGTGCACGAAGAGAAAGGGGAGTACGGTGACAGAAGGGAAGGTGATGGAGGGAAACAACAAGACGGTCTAAGTCAGAAGAGGGAAGAGAATATGAAGGGGAAGTAATGGAGAGAAAAGAAGAATAGGATAGACAACAATAGGACACATATAATGGAAGTGGAAGATGAAAAATAAAATAAAGGTAAAAGGAAAGGAGGGAAGAGAAGAGATGAGCCGAAAGAAAAGCAAACAATGAGCAAGATTACGAAAAAGAATATAGCAGAAAGAGGGAAGGAAGTGAGGAAGTGAGAACAGGAAATGAGATGGGCAAAGACACAGGAAGGATAAAGGGAGGAAGACACCAGCCATTTAGGCAAGTGATTATGTCTGATCAAATGTTTATGTTGGCAAGACAGTTGTGTTTTGTATGAGTTTGGACTTTGCTGAAGTTAAGGTTTAGCCAATAGGACGCTGGCAAGTCTGCAGTTTTAAAGTGTTTTATGGGATACAAAAAAAGTGAGATTAGAGACAACTGGGAAAAGAGGGGGGGCCAAGACATCCCTGAAAGCTGATTGGCCCAACTTGTTAGTACTATAGGTCGATTACCTAATGGGTGGACTGGCTACACAACCCAGTCTCACGGCATCTCGTGTAATAGTCACGAAATTAATGTAATCTATTGCTTCGTGTTCACCAACACGATTTCCCCGTTTTTTTTCGTGTCACACAGAACGATTTTAAAAGCAATGTATTTGTACTGGTAGTATGTTTCGTGCCTGCAGCACGTCTTTTTGTCCGGTCGAGTCTTGGAAGACCGGAAGCTGTGGGGTTCATAAAAGCATTTTCTTACTCAATATCAAGTCACGATTAATGTTTTTATTTTAAATCGTATAATGTCGGACTTTTTTTGCCGTCCGCGAGGAAAATAAATAGAGCTCAGAGCCTCAGGATACTGAAATCTGTATTTTTAAAATATATTTTTCCTTCTAATTTATTATTATTTGGTGCAGGCACGAAACATACTACCAATAAAAATACATTGCTTTTAAAATCGTTCTGTGTGACACGAAAAAAACGTGGAAATGGTGTTGGTGAACACGAATCAATAGATTAATTTCGTGACTATAACACGAAATGCCGGGAGACTGGGTTGGGCTACAGACTGGAAGACTGATGTTAGAAAGTCAACAAAAAGAAATACAGACACTCAAACAAAGTAACGAAAAAGCCACAAAGAGACGGATAAATTACCACCAAAAATGTACGAAAAAAAGTAGTAGACTGACAAAATTACTAGAAATAGACTCAAAACTGCCAGAAAGAGACTAAAAAACTACTAAAAGAGGAATCAACAACCACAAAGGACAGTAAGGACTAATGAAACCCACCATGAACACAGTATTATAGTTTAGTCTTCAGGCGGTAGTGGGCCGTCAAGATGCTATGCTGATTTTGGACGCTGTAATTTGCTTTAAATAAACCATCAAGACCGACTGACTGAACTTCTCAGAAAGAAGATCTCCTTGCAGACTAACAAGTATGACCTTGGCTAAAACGGTCAACTCAACACCTAAAGAGAACGTAGGAAGGCTGAGAAAGATGACGTCCTTCAAAGACTTCTGGCAGCAGCAACGAGATGGAGACACACGAAGACAAAGATGGAAACCGAGAGCGACAGAAAGACAGAAGAGGTGTAAATAACTCTAACGAGCCTCAGCAGAGAAAGGATTTGAGTAAAGCCATCTCGCTGCCGAAAGATGACGAGAGAGGGAAGCTCTGACAGGAAGTGTAGCCTGTGGGGAGGGGAAAGTGATCAAAAGAAAATGAAGAGTGTCAAACACGGTGACGAGAATCGGTGAGAAGTGAAGACAGAGGCAGGACGGGTGTGCGGAGAAGAGCTGACGGAAACAGAGGACGGAGAACGAGAATGAAGACGGTGAGAGAAAGGCAGACGAGCAGGTGGAGCGAGGTGTGAGTAACGTGGTGTCTGGGCTGTCGCCCTAATGAGACGGGGTTTGCTTTATGGACGCCTCGTGCACCTCGCAGCAACTTCTCTGTTGGTCTCACCCCAGAGTGAGCACACACTCATGAACACACAGAAAGGGGAAATGGCAACAAGGGAGGTTGCTAAACGTACTTTAAGAGTAGGGAATATGGAGGCTGGGAGCCATAGACCTGGGCATTAAACTAAACATTACCTTTGTAAAAACATCTCGGCTGCAATCGATAGGAAAGCACTCGGGTTGAGGATGGAGGACTGGGATGGAGGAAGAGGCGGAGCTAGAAATGGACCACGAGTTACTTTACGGTGACTTCACAACTGAAGTTCAGCATTTAGAGATCGATTGGATCGGACTACCGAATAGAGTAACTTTTAAAATGATAAACGATTTCAAATATGGAGGTGTTATAGCAACACACCTGACGAAGGTAGCGAAGTCTTGAACTGAGTCAAAAGTAAACGGTTATCGGAGAGCACGAGAGACGTGAGGTGGCTGACATCAGGCGACAGACTTGCGGTCAGAGCTGTGGTCTCGTGGAGCTGCTGTGAGAGAACTAGAACATGCCCCACGATGAACCGTGAGGAGGACGAGACTTCACAGCACCTCCTCGTGGAGCTGCTGTGAGAGAACTAGAACATGCCCCACGATGAACTGTGAGGAGGACGAGACTTCACAGCACCTCCTCGTGGAGCTGCTGTGAGAGAACTAGAACATGCCCCACGATGAACCGTGAGGAGGACGAGACTTCACAGCACCTCCTCGTGGAGCTGCTGTGAGAGAACTAGAACATGCCCCACGATGAACTGTGAGGAGGACGAGACTTCACAGCACCTCCTCGTGGAGCTGCTGTGAGAGAACTAGAACATGCCCCACGATGAACTGTGAGGAGGACGAGACTTCACAGCACCTCCTCGTGAACCGCTGTGAGCCCAGGAGGTGTGGTCGCTCCTACGGGGCATGGGTTAGTGACCGAGCCGAGTCTCATTGGAATATAAATATGTTTTTTATATATTTATGAATTGTGTTTTATGTGTATTATTAATGTAACTTGTGTATATCATGTACTGCCCAAATAATATAAAATAAAGTTTTCTAAAAAAAAAAAATGACAACCAGCATAACACTAAGTAAAAGTACCGCAATAACGCTGTGTAATAATCAATGTGGGACCATGTGCATGCTCTGCTGCGGAACATTAAGACCAAGTGTTCCACCTGTATGGTCCCAAAGTGCAGTGAGTTCTACTTATTATATAAAACATCTGGATAATGTGTACTGTATGGAGCTTTATCAAATCAGACGATGACCCTGATTATACCATAGTGATGTCCTCAGGGTATAACCAGCTGGAAACTATGGTGTGGAGTTTGCCTTTCGACAATACACAGGCTTCAGTCTTCATCGCTCGTGCACTGGATGAAATGAATAGCACAAAAACAATCTACCCTGGACTTTCACCCAGGAGGCCGCTTTCTGTGTCCAATGGGAAACCTGCGTTGATTTATTCGTCTTGCGAAACCATTGAATGCCACTTCTGTCGTTACTTTAGCCCAAAAGATGACTTATGTGTTACGTAATGAAGTAATGTCACTTTAACCCTAATATGTTCCTAAACCTGACGAAGCAGTTGTGTGGCTTAAACTGAAATGCCTTGTTGGGTTTTAAGACGGTCAATCCCATAAAATAACTTGTATTTATTCCACATACAAAATGTTGAAGTAAGAGGGTGGCATGGTCGAAAAGCACTGGACACGACCGCTATTTCTAGTATCTTCTTCTTCTTCTTCTTCTTCTTCTTCTTCTTCTTCTTCTTCTTCTTCTTCTTGTACTAGTATCTTCTTCTTCCTGTATTGTTGCAGAGTGGTAAAACTTTGGACGGGCATTCGATCAACCCGAGTTCTGGAGAACTTGGTAGGTGAGGTGCGGCAGTCGCTGTCGCCATCCCACCGGACTTTTGCTCTCAATGCAGATCTGGCTGACCAGTGGAGAAAGGGACAGGAGTATGTCTTTCCTGCCTGGAGTGTGCGGTGGGGGAGTGGAGAGAGGAGGATGGGGCCCTGCTGTCACTGGGGACTCGAACACCTGGAACGTTCAGCTCCTGCATGGGAAGCAGCTAGACCTTAGCAACAGCAAACATCCAATGGAGAATCATTCATGGAGCAATAGCCACACATACATACAGAGCTCATTTGGACCCAGGCGGTCCGTTCTGTTTTATAGCAGAAACATTGGAACGCGTAGTGGTGTCCTGTCCCCGGTTGGCTGGTCTAAATAACATGTTACAGGAGTGGGTGGAAGGGTTGGGGGAGGTTTTCTCCATACCAGGTGTTGCCCCAGATACACCCTGAAAAAGAAGGAAACTCTAGTACTGATACATTTCTTGTTTGCTAATGCAAAACTAGCGATCTGGAAAAGTAGAAAAAACCAACTTGCTGGAGTGGGATGGACGGATGCAGTGCTCCGTCTGACCCCTAGATTCCACCGGGTCCGTCTGTGTCGCGTTACGGCTGCACCCCGGCGTTCACATTGATCGAGGCCACTCTCGTCAATGGGTGCTATTCCACCAGACGCGCCGCGTTACGGCTCAGAAGCGTCCCAGAAGCGTCTCGGCGCTGGGCACCGCTAAAAATAGGATGCAAGTCTATTTTCAACGCGACGCGAGGCGTTGCTTAGCGCCGGGCAGGAAGTGGAACGGTCAGCGCATCCAGTCAATCCCCCGAGACCCTATCCCTCCGTAGTCTTTCAAGTAGGATGAGAAATTCCAATATCAACAAAAACTGTGAGCCGGCACGCAAGACGCTCCGCTTCTGAAACGCGCCTGGTAGGCCGGACCAAAACCGGGGCGCAGCCGTGACACGGACGGACCCGGTGGAATCGAGGCGTTAGGGGGCTGGTGGCAGTACGTCTGGGGGTGGAGCATTCTACACACTGACCAACCAGCTGCAGGGGGCTCTGGGTGAGTGGGCAGGTTCTGTGCTCGCTGGGGGAGAACGACTATTATTGAAGTTTTGAAAGATAGGTGTAGTTTGTGTTTTTAAAGTGTGTAAAGGAGGATGTTTTTAAATGGGTACAATGTTTCAAATGATATTTAATCGTAGTCATGGGAATATGGTTATTTATTAATTGAAACGTGTTGGTTTTTTCAACTCTTTTGCAAAATGTGTGTGTAGTTAAAACAAATGCAAATACAATTTGTTTTAAAATCTAAAACATCTTCTTGTACTAGTATCTTCTTCTTCGTGTACTGGTGGGTGTCCCCCAGTGGAACCAGAACGGTTTCATTCGTCTTCTGCAAGTAATACTAATGTTGTTGTATTTAAACGCTAACCTAACGCAAACCCACAATCTTTTCAAAAAACCTGAACAAGGAGTTGTTTTGCCGAAACTGTCTTAAAGGGGGTCCAGGCTTACATTCGGACAACTTTGTTTCTGTTTCTCAGAAGAGATACAGGTCGATTATTCAAAAGCTGACGTTCTTCTTTAAGAGGTAGATTTCGTTCTTCGCATTTTAATTTTTTTTAAATATTAGTGCTGACTCGTCTTCCATCCTTTATATGTCATGTAAAGGGTCATTATTGAAGTACGTGGCTTTGGATGACAGCATTAGCTAAGTAACATAATGTATTGTATTTTGTAAACTACATTAAGTTAAGCTCTTCCTAACCGTCAAGGAGCTTCTTCTGATGGTTTCACTCCCATGGGGACGAAAGGTGATTTATTTGGAACAGGGGCGCTTCATAAATATAGACCATATAATAGATCGCTAAACTTAATTTCCTTCATCAACATGCATGAGCGAAGAGAGGGGAACTGAACCGAGCCTCTCTGCGACCATCAGCACCAGTGGTCCCAGGTGTGAATTTAAAACAGAGGAGTTCTGAGAGAGAAAATACACACTCAGCAAAATAAGGATAAGAAAGAACAAAAGAAGTCCAGAACAGAGTTTGAGAAAGTGCTGATCGATCACTTACATCTTACAGGAAAGTTCTTGTTCTGGTATAGATGTGTTCACTTTGTCTATTCCCAGCAATTTAATATCTGAAATCAGGGATTTAGCGACATATTACGAAAACATGGGCCGTTTCCCAATGTCGAGTAAAGCTGCTCCAGAGCCACTATTTCAAGCATACTGCATCATCGAGGGGGCGGCTGTGGCTCAGTGGATAGAGTTCTGGACTTCGAATCGGGGGATAGCAGGTTCGAGCCCCACTGCAGTCAGCATGTCGTTGTGTCCCTCAGACACTTCACCCCAAATTGCTCCTGTGGGGATTGCCCACAGTGTATGTAAGTCGCTTTGGATAAAAGCGTCTTAGGGATGGGAATTTGAAAGCAAATGTATATTCGACCCCCCAAAAAACGGTTAACCGATTAACCGAAATGTACATATCCTATAAAAAAAATTGTATTTTGAACAATAAATAAATACATGTTCAAATAAGTTTAGAAACCAAGTCGAATTTGTCAAATGTATTGAACTGGTGATCACAGTGTGAACAGTTGGCAGCTATAGACCTGGAGCTCCATGCTTAAAACATAACTTGGTTTTCTGATGGGTGGAGTCTAGCCGGACGCGAGAGAGAGAGACCAGCACCTGCAGCTCGGCCCGCTGTGAGGGACCGGTGAGCGCAGCAACACACACCTTTAGACCTGACACACTATGGCACAGTCGTATACATTGAATTATTCCATTTGACCATGTAATCAACTTAGGCATCCCACCCAAAAACTAAATTCATATTCTCATATTCGAATGCCTGAATAATTTTGAATATTCGATTAATCGTTCCCATCCCTAATAAATATATCAAAATACTTTCCTTTTCATACAGAGGGACGTGTGTGGGTGTAAAATCAGTGTGTGTGTGTTTCATGAAGATGATGTATGGGTACCCACAATGCATGCTGAAACTAAGCATGTTTACTTACTACTATTTTGTAGACATAAATAAGATGGACTTTTATTAATCCCTCGTGGGGAAATTGTTTCTCTGCATTTGACCCATCCTAGTGTTAGGAGCAGTGGGCGGCCATTTTGAACAGCGCCCGGGGAGCAGTGTGGGGAACGGTGCCTTGCTCAGGGACTTGCCGGGAATTGAACTGGTGACCTTCCAGTTGCCAAGCCAAGTCCCTATCGACTTCGCCACCACCGCCCCAAATGGAGTTAATAAAGACTCAACAAAGTTGGTACTCGGCCAATGATATTTGGGGGATACATGAAAGATTATGCAGTCCATTTATCGCCTCATTTGTTCTCTGTTAATCTGCCGTTTGCTGACCTTTAATTACCTCTTTGTCAAATTGATTGTGTTACGGCTTCATTTTGGTTATCGATCTTTTTTTCCTAATTTCACTTTGAACCATTTTCTGTTGCTGCTCTGAATGGAAATTGCAACTTAAATCAATGTTTCAACAACCTTGAAAACATATTTTGTATTTCGTATCCCTGCGTTCCCTCCATAGAGAGATTCTCCTCCGCACACACATCAAGTCGTTCATTAAACAGAAGGGGGGGAATAGAAAGTTAAAAGCAGGTGATGCAGGAAGTAGAAACATTACCGAACATTGGGGAGGTCTCCCAGTAGCAAAAAGTTACAAACGGTGAGACCGTGGCCGATGTTAATAACGACGAAAGAACATGCCTGTGTGGTCCAAGAGTTGAGCAAATTACATGTTGCCATCAACTGTCTTTATGTGAACACAATTAAGATGTAATAGTAGAAACTATGATGCTAGAGGGCATTTCATGATGATGTCCAGGTGTATATCAGTATGTAGTGTCTCTACTTTAAAGAGTCCTCTCCTGCTGATGTTCAGGTGTATATCAGTATGTAGTGTCTCTACTTTAAAGAGTCCTCTCCTGCTGATGTTCAGGTGTATATCAGTATGTAGTGTCTCTACTTTAAAGAGTCCTCTCCTGCTGATGTTCAGGTGTATATCAGTATGTAGTGTCTCTACTTTAAAGAGTCCTCTCCTGCTGATGTTCAGGTGTATATCAGTATGTAGTGTCTCTACTTTAAAGAGTCCTCTCCTGCTGATGTTCAGGTGTATATCAGTATGTAGTGTCTCTACTTTAAAGAGTCCTCTCCTGCTGATGTTCAGGTGTATATCAGTATGTAGTGTCTCTACTTTAAAGAGTCCTCTCCTGCTGATGTTCAGGTGTATATCAGTATGTAGTGTCTCTACTTTAAAGAGTCCTCTCCTGCTGATGTTCAGGTGTATATCAGTATGTAGTGTCTCTACTTTAAAGAGTCCTCTCCTGCTGATGTTCAGGTGTATATCAGTATGTAGTGTCTCTACTTTAAAGAGTCCTCTCCTGCTGATGTTCAGGTGTATATCAGTATGTAGTGCCTCTACTTTAAAGAGTCCTCTCCTGCTGATGTTCAGGTGTATATCAGTATGTATTGTCTCTACTGTGACCAGAGCCCAGTCTGCTCTGATTGGTTAGCTGGCCGGTTCTGTTGTGATTGGTCAACAGCTAAGAGATGTCCCGCCCCTTATCAATGTCTTGGCGCTCTAGCCAAAGTCCCTAATCCTTCATACAGGATGTGAAGACCTCAGACTTAGTTGGCAACAAAGCTGATCCGAGGTCAATCCAAATATGTATTTTTTGTACTCATTATTTTATGTTTTGCTTTGTTTTTAAAGATGTTTTAGGCAACAAGTTGCTTTATTGAAGACAGATTTTTTAAAAACAGAATCAGAAGTTTGTCAGTACAGTATTTATCCACCGTTATCTCTTTATCCCTCCTTCTTAGTACGTGTTGTGTCGGTCCTTGTGTTTGGTATGCTCATCTTTTGTTCAAGGTGAAATTATTCAGTTAGCCAAAAATAGTCTATATTGTTTGTTTGTTTTTATCAGTTTACAACAAATAATTCTACTATAGGCTAAACTGAAGTGATTTAGAGCGTACAGGGTGACGCCAGCAAAGCAGGGGCATTGTGGGAGAGGTACGAGATGAATGCAGTCAGCAAAATGAGAAAGGAGTGAGAGGGAAAGAGGGGGGGCACAGAGAGAGAAGGACACTTGGCAGGGGCTGAAGTGAATGCACCAGTAACCAGAGGGGGGTGCAGTAGTATTGATTAGCCTATCAGAACATCAATCAACCACACTGCTAATGTACTAATGACACCTTTTACTATTGGACAACAGTCTGACAGGGGGGGGGGGGGGGCAGCGTCCCTTTGCTGGAGGACTGCTGTCAGACAGAGACACTTCTCTGATGAAGCATTGACGGATGTAGCGAGGACGGGGTACGAGAGGGTCGTCTGACTATAGTAAAACACGCTCGGTGATGTGTGGCTGACTCCATCAGTCACTGCTGCGAGATTTGAGTAGTTATCGACCGCTCACAGAACACTGTCGATTAGTCAATTCCATGACGGACATATATTGTATTCTTTAGTTTAACAACAATGATTCAGTCCTGTCAAAAACAATATCCCAACAACCATTAACGGGTTGCCTTTTGTTTACAACAGCAATTTAATTTGACTTAACGGTTCAATGAACTACAACAATGGAAGTCGTAGCGTCCACCTTTGGTCGTTACAAGGTTATCTCACAATTTCTATTTCAGCACTGGGCGAACATCTAAGATAGATAACTAATGTACACACGGTGCCACGTCTTGATTCATGGATTTCATTAAGTATATTTAACCATTTCAAAATCAAACCGGTGTTATCCTTTTTAAACTTTGAGCGTGTAATTCATGCCTTTGTTTCAACTCGTGTAGATTATTGTAATGCACTTTATGCCGGCCTCAATAAGACTTCGCTGGCCCGCCTGCAGCTCGTACAAAACGCTGCGGCGCGGCTGCTCACAGGAACCCGCACGTTTGACCACATCACACCAGTTCTGGCTTCGCTCCACTGGCTTCCCTCCACTGGCTTCCCTCCACTGTCTTCCCTCCACTGTCTTCCCTCCACTGGCTTCCCTCCACTGTCTTCCCTCCACTGTCTTCCCTCCACTGGCTTCCCTCCACTGTCTTCCCTCCACTGTCTTCCCTCCACTGGCTTCCCTCCACTGGCTTCCCTCCACTGGCTTCCCTCCACTGTCTTCCCTCCACTGGCTTCCCTCCACTGTCTTCCCTCCACTGTCTTCCCTCCACTGTCTTCCCTCCACTGTCTTCGCTCCACTGGCTTCCCTCCACTGTCTTCGCTCCACTGGCTTCCCTCCACTGTCTTCGCTCCACTGTCTTCCCTCCACTGGCTTCCCTCCACTGTCTTCCCTCCACTGGCTTCCCTCCACTGTCTTCCCTCCACTGTCTTCCCTCCACTGTCTTCCCTCCACTGTCTTCGCTCCACTGGCTTCCCTCCACTGGCTTCCCTCCACTGGCTTCCCTCCACTGGCTTCCCTCCACTGTCTTCCCTCCACTGGCTTCCCTCCACTGGCTTCCTGTCCATTTCAGAGTCCATTTTAAGATTTTATTGTTTGTTTGTAAATCTCTTAATGGGCTGGCCCCAGAGTACATCTCCGACCTCTTACAGGCGTACACCCCCTCAAGGGCTTTGAGGTCGGCTGATCAGCTGCTGCTTGTAGTCCCAAAAACAAAGAGAAAGACCAGGGGAGACCGAGCGTTCTCATCGGTAGCCCCCAGGCTCTGGAACGACCTGCCCCCTCATGTTAAATTGTCGCCCACTCTTGAAGCTTTTAAGTCCCGCCTAAAAACCCACCTATTTTCCCTCGCTTACCAGTCAGTCTGAGCTGAGCTATGTCATACCTATGTGTATGCTTTCACTGTCTGTCCATAGCCTTTATGTGCCTTGTATTTATTCTTATGTGTGCTTTTTTTATCTATTCGTGTAATATTATATTTTATTATAATGTTATGTTCATTGTGAAGCACTTTGGCAAACCCTCTGTTTTTAAACTGTGCTATATAAATAAAGTGGATTGGATTGGATTAAGAAATGTGTACGATGTATACTGAATTGACTCAAAACAAAGACTCAAGCGATGACTGGGTTTCCCATTAGAGGTGTAGCTCACAAGATAAATGATGGCCTTTCCAAGCCCAGCTGCCATTTTAATTCACAACCTTCTACGCACATCTATCACTCATACGTCTGTGGTGATTACTCATTTTCGTTAAAGACCCTATTGTCACAAACAACATGCCTGCAGCTTCATCATGTGCACTCTCCTTCCCTGGACCCATCCAATCAGACTCGTCGCACTCCACTGAGCGCCGTCCTGCCAAATGGACGAGGAAAGTGCATTTTAATCTCAATGAAGTCTAAATGTGTCTTGGCTCTGGGTTTGCCTCCAGAAAGATGCACCGACATGTCTGACTAACATGTGGAGGGTTCTCAAACTAGTTTCACTTTTACAAATCAGTCGAGTGCCGATTAAATATATATTTTTAAAGAGAAACGTGAACGAATACTTCCAACTAAACTGAGACTCGTGTTCAGACTACTAACGTCGGGACATGAACCAACGATGTCGTGTTTAATCTCAATTAAAGAAGTCTCACACGTAGATGTCCGAACATGTTTAAGGGAGTCCATGTGTCTGGCATCTGTACTAAAGGAACACTTATTGGAATTGACATGATAGTGTTGTCATGCCAACACACACAATCCCTCCAACAATAGAGGGGAAGTTAAACGAAGATGTGCTTTCTGTGGTTGCTGAACTGAAACTAATACGCGATGTGGACTATGTTTCATGAACTATATGGATTACACGTTTTCATTTCACACACTGTTCTTGAACTATTGAATATAGTATTTCAATCAGGAGGGATGGGATGTATGGAACACATGTTTACTACCGGGACGCCTGATATGAGGGAATCGTGATTGACGGAGTACTACGAGTGAATGAAATGGTGTTTGGCGATTAGGCCCCGGTTTGCAGGACGATCATCAGGAGGGGGACACCGCTCCGATGAACCCCCGGGGTACTTCGGTCTGTCTGAGAAGGTTTTAGCTTGGCCCTGTATTAGGAGACAGGAGGGTTGTGCGTTCGACGCCTGAAATGACTGACAGAGAGGGAAGAGCAGATTTAAAGGGGTTAGCGGGTGCGAGGATTGGCTAGCTGGGGAGTAACGCCCCGATCACTTATTGGGAGAGGATTGAAAAGACGTAACACCAGAGGATTGGTCTTCCTCATTGAACTTGCGCTAAGCTTCATTTGAATTTAAAGAGATGTGTTTTTGTTCAAAGGTATTAATTACTATTGAACATACAGGCATATTGTACTGGTTAAGAGGCATGTGCTGTGTGTGGTTCCCGCCAGTGACATGTACCCGTTGTAGGGTTTGACTTGATCCTAACTATACATATTCAGGCCTGACCCGACTGGCACCCCAGCACCTACAGGCGAACCGCCACAGCGTGTCTGCTACACAACGAGTGATGCCAACAGGACAAAAATAAAAGGTATTTTTAAGAAAATAAGAGTCTGATTTGTCTTTCTTATCAGGCAACTATGAAGTACGGACCAATCCATTCCCACTCTTTGAGCATTAGGGAAAAGCACAAATCCCATTTGTTAGTATCTAGAAATGCAACGTTTTTTATGTGTTGGAGATTGGGTGCAGTCAATGGGGTGAGGCATCACCACTATACCCACATGTCATAGGCTAGATGTTAACAGGCAGGGTTGGGTTGTAACGGAATACATGTGACGGTGTTATGTAATCAGAATACAAAAATCAAGTAACTGCATTCAGCTCGCGTTACATTTGAAAAACGAGTAATCTGATTACAGTTACTTTCGTAAACCTGAAGTGAATACATGTTGGAATACTTATTGGAATTATTGGTGGAAAGATTTCCTCTCAACATGTAATATTCATTACTAGTAGGTACAGCCGATTCATCACAGCGCACAAAACCTGTCACCGCGCAGATGGACCAACAAGGGGGTGGGTCCGCTCGCTCAGTGGAACGATAACAACGAGACATGGAGGAACACAAGTCTGCCTTTAAATCGCGTGTGTGTGTGTGTGTGTGTGTGTGTGTGTGTGTGTGTGTGTGTGTGTGTGTGTGTGTGTGTGTGTGTGTGGTTAAACACATCAGCCACACCGCTCTTCAGCCTTCCTAATGATTCTGAAGGTACACGCAGTGAGGCGGGAAAGGCTCGTCTTCTCAGAGGCGGAGCTAACCCTCCCGCTGCCTCCTGGGCCAATAGAGTCTGTCTGCAGACCGCAGCAAGGAGGCGTTTCCTATAGGGGCGTTTCCTATAGGGGCGTTTCCTATAGTGAACGACGGGAGCCCTCTCGCCCGCGAACGAGACGTTTTTGTTTTGTTTTTGCGGAGGGATCTAGATCGGCATGAAGGCACATTATGCAATGTGCAATGTGGACATTAGCCGCTTATTACACATGGCCACATTCTCAACAAAGTAACGACATGACTCCCAATAATAATTGAAATGCTTTTATGGATTTAGAAAAAGATTTTATTGATTTAAAAAATAGGTTTTTGTATTGATTTAAATTGACATGCATCCGCGAAGAAAAGTAGTCCGTTGTTACTGTTTGAACTAACGTAACAACGGCAGGAACTGCTTCTATAGTGTTTTTGAGGAGCTTTTTGATTACAGATTTGAAAACATCGTTGCTTGCTTTAAAAGTAGCACGATTCATTATGTCAAACCTTGAAAGATATCCCTGCCCTAATGCCAAAAGTAACTGGCAACTGAATATATGTCGCCGTAGCTATGATGTCTATGTCTGGACCGCTGCGTAAAAAGGAGGGTTTCTGACCCATTACTTCTCTTCTTACTTCTATAAGAATAAAACACGGAGGACGGAGATCTCTTTTTGTCCCCCTCTTCTCCCCGCTCAAAGCACGCTCCCCTCTCCTGCAGGGAGAAAAACTATATTTATATACTTTATATAGGTTGATACAGTAGCCCCTTTTTTTAAATAGTTGTTATAGGTGTTGCCATCTGTTTTGTGTGGCGTGGTTCTACAAGCAAGTCAATGCATTCATTGGGTGGTATCAGAGAGTTACACGGGTCTGTAAATGCAATGAAAACAATTGGCCACAGCAAATAATTTATATTAAACATGTAATTTTTACTTTTGAATACTTTAGTACAAAGGATGTCTTGAATAATTTAAGTGATATATGTGTACACATATAAATCATTAGTCAAAACAGGGCTACATTTGATTTAATTAAAAGGTATAATATGTGGTAAACTGAAGGGCCCTTTGGGAGCCGAAAGAGCCGGCTCTTCTTGGTGAGCCAAATGATCCGGCTCACCAAGAAGAGCCGGAATTCCCATCACTTGAACGATGACTTCTTCTGCGAGGATTTATAAAAGCAGCTGGATAAAAAAAGTTAGGAAACGCCTCCTTGCTGCGGTCTGCAGACAGACCCATCTCTCCTGGGCTGCAGAGAGTTCATGAAGTGAAGGAGGTGTTGCTTCTATAAACAGCTGCGGGCAGCAGATACTGTGAGAGTCAGACATGAATTCATAGATCAAGGCAGACTGGTGCACACACTCCTGTTTTGCCGATCCGGTGCTTAAACTATAGCTCTACACCCCTGGCCGAAATGTCCTTAAAATGAAGTCCGAGTTCGACATTTTAATTCCTGTCCTGCCAACACTGGCCGGACAGAAGGCGACTCGCCCGTTCTAAGCCGTGTCCCTCTCCTCACATCCCAAGCTGCATCCCCAACACGTGTATTATGTTGTTGCATCGCTTCAGATGTGATGTTTCAGTGTGCTCTTGATACGCCATTAAAACAGTAAACACGTTCAGTTTCCTTTTGCTTTGTGTGTCTCCTGTTCACCAAAACATACATCTGTGATGGAAAGAGAAAGTCATCCAAAAGTAATCTAAAAGTAATCTGATTACTTTTTTAAGACACGTAACTGTAACTGTATTCGGATTACTTTCAGAGCCGTGTATTCAGTAACTGATTACATTCACAAAGTAACCCTCCCAACCCTGCGTGCAGGTAACCAACCATCCCGGATGCAGAAGAACAACAGATAGAGAAAGCTGCACGTTGTCTCCAGCAGCGTGACGTCTTACTTCTGACAGCAATCTATTCCCACGTGTCATGTGTTGTCAAACCAAATGCTCGTAGTTATTCAACACAGTTATAATGACTCGCTACGAGCCACAGCTTACACGCAGTCGAGGAACCGAGCCTCCGCGGCTTCAGGGGGGCTGCGTTCAGAAGCAACCATAACCCAGTAAACGGTTAAAGCCTAATCCCTGCCGCAGTGAGGCCTTTACGCGGCCGTTAAAACGTGCGGCCGCTCTGAGAGAAGCCTCAGCTGTGACGCGCCTAACAGGATTAGACAGCGCGACGGCATAATGCCGCTGCGAGGTAATAGAGATGTTCCATGCAGAGCTCCCAGAGGCCCCGCGACACATGTTCTGAGGGTTCAGCAGTGTGTGCGCAGGATTAATGACGTGATGGAGATGTTAGCATACAGAGCTCCCAGTGGTGTCGATGGAGTGACTGTGTGTTCGTCCACTGGCGACAAACGATGCCTTTTTAAATGTGAATATATCGGTGTGCGCGCACGGTCCCCTGGTCTGTCCTCGTTCTCATTTCATGCATGGCTAATAGTGCTCAGAAATGTGTGTGTGTGTGTGTGTGTGTGTGTGTGTGTGTGTGTGTGTGTGTGTGTGGCCTAGCATTACTATACTTGTGGGGACCTACATCTGTTTACACAGTCACGTGCGGGGACTCGCCTCCCTATGGGGACAAAATGGAGGTCCCCATGAGGGGGATCATTAATTTTAGGGTGAAGACTTGGTTAGGGTTAGGCATGTGTTGGTTATGGTTAAGGTTAGGATAAGTCTCCAATAAATGCATGTAATGTCCCCTGAAGTGATGTATGGGGTGTGTGTAGTGCTGCGTACCGGAACGTCGGGAACCGGTACTTGGACTCGCAAAAAAACTAGCACTTACGTATATTCTGGTGTCTGTGGTTATTTAAACATTCCCTGATGAACGTTATTCAGCGTCAATAAATGAGTGCTAATCCCAGTGTGCTCAGTGTACAACATCACATGTCATTTCACCTTCGATTCACGGTTTGAAAACGTAGCATTTCGCCACATGCTAATGCTAACCGGAAGTGAAGACTTTTCAGAATAAAAGTATTAAGTTAATAGTGTGAACTTCCGGTTTTTTCAGAATAAAACTGATTTAAATTAAAGTGTATTTAATTCAAAATTACGCCATATCAACATTGATTTTAATTTCTAACAGTATGTACATCACTATGTATGTAGTATACTATATACATGTAGAGTTGTAGAAAAGACATGGTGTACAGACAGTACAGTACACTCTGACTGTACAGTCACTACAGTGTATACTGTGTAGTAGGTGTGTAACAGTGTAATGCGTATAGTCTACTCTACACTCTACCTTTCAGCAACGTTCTAGGGATTTAGGCTCAGTCAGCTCAGGGACTGTTTGGTTACTTTAGTTTGGTGAATGAAATAAATGTTTGAACTTTGTAGTAGTTCACTGCAGTTGCTGTCATAAGTCATTCATAGACTAAGTGGCAAAAAGTTTTTTTTTTACATTTGTACTTTGTAGAGAAATGTAGACACAAGTTGGAAGGGAGCGCAATAAACCTGACGAGTTTGAATTTGAGTTGATTATGAGTTAATTTTCAATTGATAATTAGCTCACAATAAGTTCACTTTAGTTACTCACACAACTTCACACAAGCCATGGGTTCAGAACCTGAACCTCTGGACTTGAGTCCGGACCTGAACCTGAATGTGAGTCCAGGTACGCAGCACTAGGTGTGTGTGTGTGCGTGTGTGTGTGTGTGTGTGTGTGTGTGTGTGTGTGTGTGTGTGTGTGTGTCAAACTGGGCTGAATGGATGCCCTCCGTCTTAATAGAGCTGGAAACACGAGGTTAATGGGCGAGCGACGTTCAGAGCACTTAAACAACATGCATCAACAACACATGCCAACACGCTGTACAGATGTTTGGGTATTTTGTTCGAGACCCAGTTGCAGTCGGGACTGCACTGAATGAGGGTTTTCCGGGGGAGGAAACTAACCCAGAACACATGTGATGCAGTGTCTTAGGGCCGGACCATTACACGGGGCGTATGAAGTGGAAGTAGTCGCCATGACGTCACACAGTCGTCAAGACACAACAGGACAACACACAGACACACACTTGGCAGCGTTTTAGAGCTGTGCAGTAATGTCAAGTACCGGAAGTTAACTGCTCCCTCGCTGAACTGCAGTAAATAAGCTTCATGTCAAAAAACCGTTTATAATACTTCACAAGATAATCTCCGCTTTAAGATTCGTGAAGCAGAAATGCAATCGGCAGAAATAACAAGCTACTTTAACCGCTGTGTTATGACACGCCGAAGCATCCGACACGAACGGGGTATTTACCGACACATTTCATCTGGTTTAACAAAATGTTAAAACGTCTTCAGCTTGTTTTAACCACAGACCTTAGTGCAGGACTCGAGCCACAAACACGTTCACACATACTTTGGGAACCAGAAGTGGTCAGATGTGAAGTATGTTGTGGGTTTTAGGACTCGTTACGGCAGCACTCGACTGGCCATGTAATGATGAGGGGCAACGGTGGCGCAGGGGGTTGATGGTCGTCCTCAACGGATATTTTCCGTCTATGACGTTTTTTATTTTTTAACAATGACGGAGAAATCTGAAAGCCGTCCGTCGTTTTGACGGATCAGAATAAACTCAGAACAGCGCCAAAGTTTCCGGGCAGCGGGGCTCCGGTGTTATTATGCACGCTTATGATATGATGGCAACATTATCTTGCACTATGTTCAAAGCTCTCAAGGACGCCTGACAGAGGATAATTAAAAACAAGCAACAAAGAAGGTCAAACAGTAATTCGAGACTTAAAAAACAAAGTCTTAACTACAGTTTAGATCAGTGGTGTCAAACTCAAGGCCCGGGGGCCACATTCGGCCCGCGACTTCATTTTATGCGGCCCCACAAGAGCTTGCAAAGAATATAATATGTTTATTATACGGTTACATGCTACAGAAGCACGTTGCCCATAAACTACATGTCCCACAATGCATCTCAAATATGACTTTTTTCTCAATTTGCCTTTTTTTCTTCAAAATATGCATTTTTTCATAGAATTCATTTTTCTCAAAATGTCACTTCTATTTATTTTTTCTCCAGAATTTGGCTTTTCTTTTTAAATCATTTTGGGACATAGGCACTGAAGAGACTTTCCCTAGACTTCTGCTTTCAGACGTAGTTAATTATGAAGTTATTACCCTATCCCATGATAATCCAATGCAGAGGCAATGATGTAATATAATACATTATTTCATATATATTCAATATTTATATATGTATTTTTATATAGTCTTAAAGTTACAACCGGCCCTTTGAGTGCAACCATAATGCTGATGTGGCCCGCGATGAAATTGAGTTTGACACCCCTGGTATAGATGAATTATTATATAGAATAGGATAGTTTTAAAGGGGGGTGTTCAGGCAGATTTGAAGGTTGAGAGAGTACAGTAATAATGATACAGTTTCCAAACCTAACTTTGCCGAACAGATCATTGAAATGTCTGCGAGTACAAGCTTGACGCTGCGCTCCCGCGAGGTGCAGTGGGCATGCATAACACAGCGCTAACAGTTCACGAGCGAGTGTGGGTCCCCCCCCGGCGCAGTTGTGTACAGGCTGACGGGTTATAATAGATGTTGACACATGGGAGGCTGTGGCTCAGTGGGTAGTGTGCTGGACTGGAATCAGAGGGTAGCGAGTTGGAGTCCCGCTGCAGTCAGCATGTCGTTGTGTCTCTGAGACGCTTCAGCCCAAAGTGCTCCTGTGGGGACTGTCCACAGTATCGAAAGTATGTACGTCGCTTTGGATAAAAGCGTCTAACAAGTGACCTCATATAATAATAATATGTGAGTGCATTATGAATACTAATGTGTTGGAGAAGTACTCGGAGATGTTCTGGAGCTGCACACAGCTAGGGCTCTACGGTGTTGCATCACTGTGTGTGTGTGTGTGTGTGTGTGTGTGTGTGTGTGTGTGTGTGTGTGTGTGTGTGTGTGTGTGTGTGTGTGTGTGTGTGTGTCAAACTGGGCTGAATGGATGCCCTCCGTCTTAATAGAGCTGGAAACACGAGGTTAATGGGCGAGCGACGTTCAGAGCACTTAAACAACATCCACCAGAGTGTAAACCAGCCATGCATCAACAACACATGCCAACATGCTGTACAGATGTTTGGGTATTTTGTTCGAGACCCAGTTGCAGTCGGGACTGCACTGAATGAGGGTTTTCCGGGGGAGGAAACTAACCCAGAACACATGTGATGCAGTGTCTTAGGGCCGGACCATTACACGGGGCGTATGAAGTGGAAGTAGTCGCCATGACATCACACATTCGTCAAGACAAAACAGGACAACACACGGACACACACTTGGCAGCGTTTTAGAGCTGTACAGTAATGATGTGTGTGTGTGTGTGTGTGTGTGTGTGTGTGTGTGTGTGTCAGCTGTTGAGGCCTCCTTTCATCCGACGCCTGTAGGAGAGATAAGCCCCAAGAGTCTCTTACTTTCTCTTTCATCTCTCCCTCTCTCTTGTGGCAGGGACTATTTTCTTAACAATGCCTTACATTAAATGTCCAGTCCACGACACCACCCCTATGCATGACTATCACATCGCTAATTACAGATCATTCGCTTTTAAGTTGGCAGGAGAGAGGGAAGGAGCAGCAAGGAGACGAGAGCCGTGTGAGTGCACCGGAGAGAGAGAGGGAATACAGTAATCCGGTGTAATGGTCTCCCACATGGAGCTGCCCACTTTTAATGGCTCTGCGACATCAAACATGGCCGCTGCCAACTGTCTGCTCGGACTTCTCATCTTTCCCTCTCTCACACACTTTCTTCCGCTCCAGTCGTTCCTTCTCTTGAGCATCACCATCTTGGATGAATAAGAGAGAGAAAGGGAGATGAGGACGGAGACACAGCAGGAGAGTTTCTCAGCCTCCTTGCTGTTTTAATATTTAATCCACACTAGAATTCACTCGGTCGCCAAATAAGATTCATCCCGTTATCCTTCTTTCTGTTCTTTCCCTTTTGCTCTCCACTCATTCCTCTTCCTCTTTCTCTCTCTTTCACTGTGTAGCTTTCATCTACCTGTTATCTACCTCTGCACATTTTCAATCTCAACAACAGAAAATGTGAGGATAAATAATGGCTGGTGGAAAGAGATTGCTTTGCTGTTATATAGGTTTTAGTGCATGTCAATGGTCTGCAAAGGCTAAAATCCACTTGCATTGCTAGCGCTCCAACACATTGTACGTGATAGGCTAAGGGGCGGGACATCTCTAAGCGGTTGACCAATCACAACAGAGCCGGCCAGCTAACCAATCAGAGCAGACTGGGCTCTGGTTTCAGACAGAGGGTGAAAAGAGGTGCTGCAGCACAGGTAGTATGATATACTGATATACACCTGAACATCAGCAGGAGAGGACTCTTTAAAGTAGAGACACTACACACTGATATACACCTGAACATCAGCAGGAGAGGACTCTTTAAAGTAGAGACAATACATACTGATATACACCTGAACATCAGCAGGAGAGGACTCTTTAAAGTAGAGACACTACATACTGATATACACCTGAACATCAGCAGGAGAGGACTCTTTAAAGTAGAGGACACTACACACTGATATACACCTGAACATCAGCAGGAGAGGACTCTTTAAAGTGGAGACACTACATACTGATATACACCTGAACATCAGCAGGAGAGGACTCTTTAAAGTAGAGACACTAGATACTGATATACACCTGAACATCAGCAGGAGAGGACTCTTTAAAGTAGAGACACTACATACTGATATACACCTGAACATCAGCAGGAGAGGACTCTTTAAAGTAGAGACAATACTACCCATTAACATCAGCAGGAGAGGACTCTTTAAAGTAGAGGACACTACATACTGATATACACCTGAACATCAGCAGGAGAGGACTCTTTAAAGTAGAGACACTACACACTGATATACACCTGAACATCAGCAGGAGAGGACTCTTTAAAGTGGAGACACTACACACTGATATACACCTGAACATCAGCAGGAGAGGACTCTTTAAAGTAGAGACACTACATACTGATATACACCTGAACATCAGCAGGAGAGGACTCTTTAAAGTAGAGACACTACACACTGATATACAACTGAACATCAGCAGGAGAGGACTCTTTAAAGTAGAGACACTACATACTGATATACACCTGAACATCAGCAGGAGAGGACTCTTTAAAGTAGAGACACTACATACTGATATACACCTGAACATCAGCAGGAGAGGACTCTTTAAAGTAGAGACACTACACACTGATATACACCTGAACATCAGCAGGAGAGAACTCTTTAAAGTAGAGACACTACACACTGATATACACCTGAACATCAGAATAAAAGTGCCACTTTAAAGTATATTTTGCCAACTTCAATAAAATATCCTGAACTAGATGATTGAAAGATTGTAATGTCTGGAACACAACATGTAACTTATTTAAAGAACATCATCAAATCCCAATGTTTTCTTTTAGTGCCAACACAAGACATAATGAGATTCCTTGCTTGTGAATTCTAAAGTCTTATAATTTCTTTATAGAAGCTCGTAATAGAAAACCAATCCTTCTGCTGTAATGCGATATTGATGGTGGAAGACAAGCTGCACTGACGGCTGCTTCACATTCAGAACGTTGTCTTGCTTTCTAATCCTGGAATGTCTCGCTAATCCAGCAGATCCGAGGCTGCCATCATCCTTATGGTCGTCCTTGTGGTGTCTCCTCTCATGGCCTCACACTCCGTAAACCAGCAGAAAAGATGGAACAGTTCTTGTAGAACCAATCTGACATGTGACGGTTGACGCATGCAGTGAGAAAAGGTCGTGTCTTGTTTGCATTATAGATGAAGGTGTAACTGAGCGACAGAGAGGTGAGAACAGGGGGCGGGCATTTCCCGCCTCGCGTCCTCTCCAGATGAACGGCTCATATCGACGAGAGATGAGGAGAATAACAAAGGCTCACCGTGGCAACCGCATCTCAAGTAACATCAGCGCATGAGATGCATATTAGGCAGCGGTGTCATGCATTGGAATACATACATATATACAGGAAGACGTGCGCACGCCGCGGTGTATGTTGGAGAGTAACATATGCATGCTCCGGGAGAGATATAGAGCTTAGGAGTGGAGGCAATACTTCAAGGACCCCCCACAGAGAAGCAGCTTACTCGCAATGTTTCACTTACAGCTGCAGCCACGTGTTGGCACATCACATACACATCCCTACCCCCCCCCCCCCCACACACACACACACACACACTTTACATAAATGATGATGGATTACAAGCAGGCCATTGGAAAAACATAATGTGTTGTACAACGTAACTAGAAACAGATCGACACATCACGTTACTCACTCGGATGACGACAGTTGTCATGGGAAGTGTTCAGCTCCCTCAGCGCTTTGCAAACGGGTCGTTACTGCATCTCAGGTCTGATTAAATGCTCTCCCCATGTGTTTATCTTCACAGTGCGATGGCTCGTCGCGCCTCACGAGCACCACTTGGACTAAAGTGGGATTCCCAGCTCGGACGTGATGTTTAATTCCTGGCCGTGCCTCAGCTGTATTCGTGCCTATTAGCCATTCGGTATGGTACCTGATTAATTGGAGTGGAGCGGTGCTTGCTGTCGGGGATTGCATCATTTGATTAGGATTGTTGGGCCCATGATACCACTTTAAAAGAGTTACCAATCTTCAGCTTTCAAACTGTGATTCGTTATGGATGATAACGTGTAATCATTTAGGCCGAGACTGCATTGTTAAGACTGGGGGTATTATGTTCAAAAGTATTACATTACAGTGAGAGAGCCTTCATACCCTCAACATGCTTGAGTACTAATGCTTGATTTGATCTTCTGACAGATCTCGGTTCCCCTTCCAGGTGGAGGCCAGCCGGCTGACAGCCTGTTCAACAGAGCTCTACTAAAGGGCCCATGACATGGCCATTTCCCCTGATCATAACTCCATTGCTGAGGTAGAATAGAATAGATTTTGTCACGATCTGTCTGTGTTCTGTCTTGTCTTTTTCTGTCTTTGGTTTCCAATTCAAAAAAACCTTTATTTATTGGGTAAAATCCCATTGAGATCAATTTTTCTTTTTCAAGGGAGTCCGGTTTTATTTTGAAAAGTGTTCACCTCCTGTCTTGCCTGTTGCTTTCTGTCTGTGTTCCCTCCCTGATTACCCGATTGTGTTCCCCTGGTGCCCCTGTGTGTTCTCCTCCCTCCTCACCTGTCTCTTGTTTGTTTGATTAGTCATGTGTGCATTTAGGTTCTGTGTTTTCTGTTAGTCTTTGTTAGTTCCTTGTTGTTGTTGTTGTTGTTGTTGTTGTTGTTGTTGTTGTTGTACTGTGTTCACGGGGAAGAGTTCTGTCTTTAAACCTTGAAATAAAGGTATTTTCTGTTAATCTGCATTTGGGTCCTGCTTGCCTCTCTCAACCCTGACAGATTTATATTGTGCAATAGCTTCTCATACGGAACGGGTGGCTCAGTGGTCTTTGCATCTGATCATCAGATCAAGGGGGGTGCTGGGGAACTCCAGTTCGAAACCCGCTCCTGCCGCCACTGCGTCAGGCCGTTGTGTCCTTGGGCAAGACACTTCACCTGAACTTGGTCCTGTGGGTATTGTCCACAGTGGTGAGCAAGTATGATATGTGTATTTGTAAAGCGCTTTGAGCATCTGGAAAAGCGCTATAATAAATGTAAGGAATTATTAGTATTATTATTATACAGTTCCGGATACCGCATGACGTAAAGCCGTACCCGGAGGAAACATTGGACAATGACGTATCAGTCACGAATGTCCAACGAGGCGTTCTGGGGCAGCACAGACAGGTCTTCTCTGTGTTAGAGTTGTACTCGCTACAGGGTGCACTTTGAGGGTTTGAGACTCTGCAGACCGTGTACAGAAAAACCTTCATAACAACAAGGGGACGGGTGATAACCAGATAAGCATGACATGGGACCTTTAACTATAAAGTATTACCACACTCAATCAGAAAGATACTCGTTGTGAACTTCCAAACTACTTTTAATAGTCAAAGGGTAATGCCATGTTCAGAAGAAATATGTTCTGTGATAAAAAGTTAAAAGTTATGGTTTATAACCCAGCTCTGCTGAATAATAAGCTCCATCTATGGATCTTTTCTTTATGTTTCCAAAGTCAAAAAGTCATCAGGCTTCCAAACCACTTATATCTTGAGAAAGCAGCCGTCGTAAGTGCATGACAAGATGTCTAACTAACCAACTTAACAATCCGCAGAAAGCCATAAGAGAGTAATCACGCACTATCGGCTGTTTGCCTTGTCTTAGTAAAAACCACAGATGGTACCAACAATATTAACGATGGTACCATTCTAGTCAAGTGGCCATGACGGTGTGACAGTGAGCACAAAACCAGACTACTAAAATATGAATGTGGCTGTCATTCATTTATTATCAACATCTGTGCTCTCTCCACATGAGTGCTTTCCTAATGCAACGCTTTCAACTTATTTGTTGACATGCTAAAGGGTGTATGTCTTCTGTGAAATAGCTATATTAGTCAACAGAGCAGTAATTGTAAGGAAAGTGAGGCGGGTGTCAATCATTCCAGTATGTACACGCCTACAGAGTCCAGGCGAGTAATTAGCCAGAAGTGAAAACATCTGTGTGGGCGGACCACAGGGTAATTCAAATGAACCGTGTTTGATGAACTTAAAATAATGATCCAAATAATGAGGGGTTTGATATATTACTACAGACAAAATAATATAACAAGGAGGGTGGCAGACAGTATCTCTTTAAATTCTGCATTTCAAAGCAACTGCTGATGTATTAAGATGTAGCCTCAAAAACAGCTGCTTTGTGACCCAATAGGCGCTTTCACACCGGAGTACTTTTCCCGGGAATAGTTCCGATAGTTCCTGGGATTTTGCGTTCACACCAAAAAGATCTGGAACTGGAACTTTTTTTTGCGAACCTTTTCACCCCTTGTTAGTCCCTGCTAGAGAGCAGGAGTGGAGGGATGAGGAGGTGTCGGCGCTTCTGGCGATTTACTCCCCAACTCCGGGGACTTCCGGCCGGGGACTTCGGGTGGCAGTATACGCCGTGAAGTTGTTTGCGGCCTGCCAGTAAACCCAAAGCAGAAGAAGAAGTGATGTCAGCGGCTCCCTCAGGGACGTATTCCGGTGTGAACTAGATAGTTCCTGGGAAAAGTACTTTGTGTGAAAGCGCCTATTGAAAGAGTCTCCTGGAACCCAAGCTGCAGGTGTCAGCGCTTCTGGCGATTTACTCGGAAGGCTTCGGTAGCATTAGCATTATTAGCATTAGCCCCGCACACCAACGCAGAGAGACTAACTTATGGCAACACAAAATAAAACATGGGAGCGGTGGAGATGAGGAGGTGTCGGCGTTCTGGCGATTTACTCGGAAGGCTTCAGTAGAAGCTGCTGGGAGTCCCTACTGAAGTTGTTTGCGGCCTGCCAGTAAACCCAAAGCAGAAGAAGAAGAAGAAGAAGTGACGTCAGAGGCTCCCTCAGGGACTTATTCCGGTGTGAACGCGATTTACTAGATAGTTCCAGGAAATAAAAGTTCCAGACAAAAGTACTTTGTGAACGCGCCTATTGAAAGAGTCTCCTGGAACCCAAGCTGCAATCGATTCAATCAGAACATATCCTATGTCTTTTCCTAACCCTTTTTCCTTAACCCTTGTTGAACAATGTTATGGGGTTATATTATGTGATGGGGAATTCATGAATTTAGGAAAAGACAACTGAGAGAATCCGATGAATTAAATAGCTTAAGAAACAAGTAACAACATAATAATACATATGATTTATATAGTGCTTTTCCTAATGCCCAAATACACTTTACATGAAATCCAAACCATGACTTTATTTGATAATTTCACCAGGAAGTTCATCGTGTCTCTTCGGGTTTAACATATTGTTGTGAGTTAAAACATAAAAGCACATTTGGCATTTTGTCATAAGATGGTAAATGCTTATTGTAACCTGCAAGATCTGCGTCTGTAGGTCACAATCATATTTTCCTTGAATGCTCCAATTGTGGCGGCAAGGAATTGTGGGATAGCAATATTCTTAGTAAAAAGAGGTAACCAGGGAAGCATTGAAGCACCTCTCATCATCTACAACCCTTATCATGTCTGCCACTTGAATATTTCCTGATCATTTCGCTCCGTTAGGAACCTTCCCAAGCAAAACGAGTATTTGACTAAAAGCCTGGTGCTGGCTTTCTTCTCCACTCAGCAGTCACTGTGATAATGAACATGTCTCTCTTAGGCTTCAATATACCCGCAGCCTCACTGTGTTAGGGCATGATAACTTGATTTGATAGGTTAAAGGTCTCCTATCATGCTATTTCTATTTTTAGATGTATACAAATATATACAAAACATGTCTATGAAATCAAAATACCAAACTAGCCCAGTCTAGCCTCATACCCCTCTATTTCAACCATGTTACTGATAAGTGCTGATTCTGGGTATAAAGCTAAACAAAAAGAGAGGGCGGAGCTTATGCCTGCTCATGCTGCCGTGATTAAACGCCATCCTGTTCTAAACCACATCAAGGATTATTTATGAAACCGTATGGAGCTCAAAGTCTTTTTCTCTTGAGGCTTTACCTTTTTATTTCCTGCTTCGTTACACATACTCTCTCCGGCACAGGTTAGCTCTGAGTGTTAGCGATGCGTGCTAATGTAAACAAAGACCATATTACGTCCAAAACACGTCGTTTCGGATAGCAACGTTTCTGATTGGGCCGTGGGTCCAAATTTCAGATATTACGTCATATCGGACGCACATCTGGATCAGCTCCGTTGTTCCCCCGTTTTTAGAGATTTGGGTACGGAGGAAAAGAGAGAGGGTTTTATTTTCTGACACTTTATGAGTTCCCACACACCGGGGACACATCTTATGTATAAAAGACATCAACAAGTGCATTCGGCATGATAGGTCCCCTTTAAGCTTTCATTCAACTGACCATGAACAGTATATATCTGTATATGTCCGTTGTGCCTGTAGCCATCAGGCTGCACAACAAGGGGTTAAATATGAAAAATAAATCAAATTAAATCACTGGTCGTAAATATACACTGTTTCCACAACCCATGTTAACTTGTCACTTTCACTTATTCCGCACTTTATAACTTAGATGATGACCAAATATGTATATATGCTGACAGTTATTTTATTCTTATTTTTATTTATCTCCTATTTTCATAGTCTTTCATTATTATTATCATTATTTCCTTGATTTTATGTTATTTATTTTAGATGTTATTGATCTGTGTGAATCTTTGCAGTACTGTTTTTTTTCACGCTTACCCTGTTGCTGCTTTGTACAACTGAATTTCCCCTCTGGGATTAATACAGGTTCATCTTATCTTATCTGCGCTGGTGTTTCTGCACGGACTCAGACATATTGTGGTTTATTGGGAATAAATAGTTTTACTCGAACATTTAATCTGATGAAATATGTTGTACCAGTTTCTTAATTTCTACATTTCCTGCAAGCAGTGTTGTTCTCCCTGAAGTGATGCATGAAGAAACTTCTGCGCAACATGAGCCTTAAATAATAAAGTGGTTCCTCCCAGCGGTTGGTGTTAACACTGTTCATTTGGACACTTTGCTGCGTTTCCAGCAACCCCCCCGATAGGAGAGGGTGGCGTTGCATAACTTTGCAACACTTTTCAGCAGCTTTTGACTCTCCTCAATCCCCTTCGCTCCTCTCATCCCTTTATCCCCTCCGCCTCGCTCTCTGTCCCTCACGTTTGTTCTCCATCTCTTATAAGTCATGCTCAGCCTCTTCCTCCCTCCTCTTCTTCACGCCTCATCACAGCCACAAATCTGTCACGGCTCGGCTCCTTCTGGACTTTTCCTCCACTGTGTCTCCTCTCTTTTCGTTGCATCTCCTTCATCTTCTCCCTCTGATCTCCGGCTGCCCTTCCTCCTCTCCTCGACGTTACACACTATGGACTGTATAAATCTTCCCCAACGATGAGAAGGCGAACAGTACAGACCGTCCTCCCCCTCAATATGTATCTCTCACTGCTTGTTCACCCTCCTTCTCCAGCTGAGTATCAGCAGGTTGTAGTAAACCGATTTGATCCAGGTGTGCTCACTTAAGTGCGAGTTTGTAGAGGAATGAGTCCAAAATTAGTCAGCATTTTACCACTTCCTGTTTGCTTGTCTTTAAGCAACCCAGTCTCACGACATCAACAAAATTAATTTAATCTATTGATTTGTGTTCACCAACACGATTTTCGCATTTTTTCCGTGTCACACAGAACGATTTTAAAAGCAATGTATTTCTATTGGAAGCTGTGTGGTTAATAAACACATTGTCTTACTCAATATCTTACCCTAATATCTTACTTGAAGTCATGTGCCCGGCTGTAGTTCCTTTGTAGCTCAACATTAGCCGCCTTTAGCTTAGCGGAGGTGACGTGAAGTCATGTGACCGTGCTGTAGTTCCTTTATAGCCCAACATTAGCCTCCTTTAGCTTAGCGGTGGTAATGTGAAGTCATGTGACCGTGCTGTAGTTCCTTTATAGCCCAACATTAGCCACCTTTAGCTTAGCGGTGGTGACGTGAAGTCATGTGACCGTGCTGTAGTTCCTTTATAGCCCAACATTAGCCACCTTTAGCTTAGCGGTGGTGACGTGAAGTCATGTGACCGTGCTGTAGTTCCTTTATAGCCCAACATTAGCCACCTTTAGCTTAGCGGTGGTGTCGTGAAGTCATGTGACCGTGCTGTAGTTCCTTTATAGCCCAAAATTAGCCACCTTTAGCTTAGCGGTGGTGACGTGAAGTCATGTGACCGTGCTGTAGTTCCTTTATAGCCCAACATTAGCCACCTTTAGCTTAGCGGTGGTGACGTGAAGTCATGTGACCGTGCTGTAGTTCCTTTATAGCCCAACATTAGCCACCTTTAGCTTAGCGGTGGTGACGTGAAGTCATGTGACCGTGCTGTAGTTCCTTTATAGCCCAACATTAGCCACCTTTAGCTTAGCGGTGGTGACGTGAAGTCATGTGACCGTGCTGTAGTTCCTTTATAGCCCAACATTAGCCACCTTTAGCTTAGCGGTGGTGACGTGAAGTCATGTGACCGTGCTGTAGTTCCTTTATAGCCCAAAATTAGCTTTTTACTTTTGAAGTCTTCTTAATATGTGGAGATTATCCTGCTGAACAAAATGTGTAAGTATCATAAATGTTTACATTTTCCAAATATCTAGATTGTTCTGCAGTAACCCAAAATCCGATGGAAAAATCCCATTTATATTGAGGGAGCTGAGGTACACAAAAACATACATTTCTCCCTTTGTTTACGGTATCTGCTCATCAAGAATATTATGGTCTTTTGCAGTAGTTGAATTTGTGACTTCTGCTTCCCGGACAGTCTCTCTAATGGACAGTTAGAAAATGAAATCATATTTAGCTGATGAGGATTTTATTTTATTGGCTTTTATAGTCTTGGAGAGCAAATGCAGTAATTGGAAGCAAAGTACTTAATGCTTTAATGTAACAACTGGCTAACACCATTTTGTGTTAAGTCATTTTCTACAACTTGGCTTTTTATTTGACGATGTTTAATTAATTGAATTTTGTTAATTAAACATCGTCAAATAAAAAGCCAAGTTGTTAAAAATGTACTTCTCTAATACATCTTCACAGCTGATGTCTTCGCCAGTTCTTCCCTTTCTAAAGATGAATTTTGGCAAATGACTATTATTTCTTTATGAGTTTGCAGAGACTGCCATGAAGCTCTCCCCACAATCCATTTCAAGTTTCACATAGGTGCGAATAAATTACTGATCGATCAGGCTCATTAAAATGTTGTCTTTGTTTCATTGAATTTCAACTGTGTGCTTTAATAATACTGCCATACTTTATGTTTTGCAGAGTTTAATGTCAACCCTCTGTCCAGTCTTTTAATGAGGGCCAGAGACCGTCAGCTTTTTAACTTCTAATTTCTTCCATCTCTCTCAATCCCCTTTTTCCATTTCCCTGAAAGTCAGAAAAGCCCGTCACATCTCACTTCCTCCCCTGATTTGCTTTGATTCCCGGAGCTACGCATCAGACAGTTGACAAGTCGTCTCTTGCTGTCCTCTCTTCCTTCTCAGAGTCCCTCCCTCCCTCCACTGATCCTCCCCTAACCACAGCAGACAGGTATGTGGTTGTCATCTTGTCTGTAGTGTATAGTGCCGCGCACATATACTATCAGGATGCTACTGATGTGTGATACTGAGTAGTATGTGTTGAAGCCTGCATCTAGAAGTTTGCGTGTATGTACCATGGCTGTCTCATAGAAAGGTCTACGGATACCTTATTACACTCCATGACATGCGGTCAATTATACAGCATAAAGAACTATTACATTGTCCCTTCTTTGATATGTGCTCTGGGGGTTGCTGTCCATCTCATTTTGACATACATTATTTATATCCGCTATTCCCAAATAACACAAAAATGGACACCAGTTTCGGATGTAATCCCCTAATTGAATGGCCGTTATTAGGGTTGCAAAGGGGCGGGAACAGTTCTGGAGAGTTTCCATGGGAAGTTAAGCTGGAGAATTTTGGAAATATTTGAAGAAAAATTAAACAAAACATGACATTTCAACAGATAAAAAAAAAAATGTTTTTAAGTAGAACAGAACAAGTTTTCATTATTTTATTGAACAGTTATTTGTTTCATTGAAGAACGAAAACAGGAATGTTGAGTTAAATATTACTCATCACCCCAACCCCCCCCATCCAAAGATCCCCACAAAGTCCCATTCAACATGTGAAATGAAAAGAGCCCTCTCCCTCCAAACAGTCCCATTCAACATGCAAATCTTCCCTCAAGCGATCCTCTGCATTTTTGTAAAGCCTTTCAGTCAACGGGCTCTTCCTGGGCCTCATCAACTTCACACTCTGATCGATGCACGGTGCCTGTAGGGGGTGTGGTCTCAATAGCCATGCAGTGAGCAGTGTGCTATGGCATGGGTATTCAAGTGTACTTGAAAGGCATCTGTTTGTTTTAGTCAATATTATGCTAAAATATACTTTCCCCAACTATATGTAAGTTCCCTACGAAGAGCCAATCTTCAATTTAGAACATTCCCAATGTGTTCCCAGTTTATTCCCGTTAATTCCCATCTTTGAAAGTTCCCGGGATTTGTCAACCCTACTGGTTATCATAGAAGGAACATGCTACACCTACTAGAAGGTTGTTAAAGCCGTTATCATCTATTCATATGACTTGATTGCCAATACGATTCAAACAGGATGATGTGTCTTGTAATAGTAGCAATCATGAGCAACTGTGACGTCTGTGTTATGTAACAATCAGCTTATATCTTAAAGGTGGGGTAGGTAAGTTTCAGAAACCGGCTCGAGATACACTTTTTGTTGTATTCCATGGAATGCTCTTAATCCCGATAGCAATGAATATCTGAAGTGCTTTGACAACAAATACATAAAAAAATGTCATCTGTAGAAGCTGTGATACTGTAAAAAGTACAACCAATCCGTTTAGGCCGGCTAAACGGATTGGATGGCCTACCTGCCTGTCAGCCTTCCATCGGGGCACAAACTTGTCTCGTGCCCTCATTGGTCATGTGCGCGTTCGTGTGTGTTGGAGGAGGGGCTCTGTAAGGAAGAGGCAGATTTTCTCCGGTTGTGTATTTTCAAATTCTAGCGATCTCGAGCCGGTTTCTCAAACTTACCTACCCCACCTTTAAGCCTCGTTACCATTGAAAAAGTTCAGGAGCTACTGTGGTCATGTAACCAGGCAAAGAGAGTGACTGATACATTAAGTGTGTCCTCTAAATAATAAAGTTCCCCCCCAAACTAAAACCTAGACAGAGTCAGTCTGGCGTCTCAAAGACAGTGTAATTAGCCTGAACACATGTAACACCTCCAACAAAAGTACACACACAAATTATAACTGGAGCAATTCTCTGTATGTCCAACTTTAGAATGCAGTGTTCTTGATATGGCTGAATAATCACAATGAAAGAAAAAATAATAAGTCCAAAGTCACTCCAAAAAAAGGTACTACAACTTCCTTTCACTTGGGAGGTTGTGGGTTCAATCCCAGCCCCCGCAGTCAAAATGTCAAAGATACTAAAACCACGTGACTTGAAATAATACGATGAGTAGGCTCAGACCCGGCGCCGTGGCCCTCCCCCAATAAACACGTGTTTTTATTATTAATACAACATTTAAAAATATATATATATTTTTTATTATAAATATACTGTGAACTTTAATGCTATGATGTATGTGATGTCAGATAGTAATAATTATATATATATATATATATATATATATATATAAGAGTAATACATGAAAAACAGGTATGAAATACTATGACAGTAAAACAAGAATACAGTTTGAAAGGAGAGTGATTTTTTAAATATCCATTAAAAAAAAAAGTAAATCTGTTTACAGTTGTGTTTCATCTGGGTGTTGAGAGATGTATACATACTGTAGATCTCTCGCAGTCAAAATGTCAAAGATACTAAAACCACGTGACTTGTAAATAATACAATGAGTATGCTCAGACCCGGCCCCAATAAACACGTGTTTTTATTATTAATACAACATTTAAAAATATATATATATATTTTTTTATTATAAATATACTGTGAACTTTAATGCTATGATGTATGTGATGTCAGATAGTAATATATATATATATATATATAAAGAGTAATACATGAAAAACAGGTTGACAGTAAAACAAGAATACAGTTTGAAAGGGGAGTGATTTTTAAAATATCCATAACAAAAGTAATTCTGCTTCCAGTTGTGTTTCATCTGGGTGATGAGAGATGTATCAATAGATCTCTCAATGTTGCTCTCAAAGTGCACCAGATTGATGCTTTCAACTTCAATATTAAAACAAATATCTTCCCGGGGGAGCATGCCCCGGACCCCCCTAGAGGAGGTGAGGACCCCCCTGGACGCGGTTAGGTCTCCCCCACTTATACAAAATAGCACTTTACCCCTGCTTACACCTATATGCCGTGAGCTGATTACCGAGCCTTCATTGTAACAGTCGAGGATGTGCTGTGTGTGTGCGTGTGGGGAGTGTTGCAGTAGACAATTCAACTAGAGCACCGGTACATTAATGGGAAACCCTAAATGTTTGAGCAACCTCTATGAAACGTCAAGCTACCCCACAGCACCCCCAAAAGAAAATCTCGGGCCGAAACAATGAACTTTTCCCAACCCTATAACCAAGTTATTTTGCAACCTCAACAAGTTGTTTATTTCCATTTTAAAGCATTACCAATATGAGTTTCACTTTCACCTGAAATACGTGCGAGTACTTTAGACTGGGAGTGACAACATCTGATAACGGCTTTTAAATGTGCGGATTACATTAAAACCAGGCGTTCAAAATGAATGTCAATGTGATTTGGTGAACTGTTTATGCCTTTACATAAGAGGGTCAGGAGTGCAAGCTTTCAACATCTGTTAGGACATTTATCACTTCATAAAGTTTAGGCTATTCGATGTTTTCCCTACAGACACGTCAGCTGCCCGAGGAACTTCGCCAAGATGCAAACGCATTGCAATGCAGAGAACCTGCCAGTCTCTCGCTCCGTTCCTCCGCCTGCACACATTGAGCAGATTACATTTCCCTCTCCTCTGCAGAGTCAACAGCTGTCCTTCCTTTCTCCTCCGGCCAGCAGACAAGACGTTACTTTCTGTTGTGGATCAAGAACTACTGTATTGCTCAGTTTAAATGAATTACTACACTTCAGTTCCTGTAAGTCTTATCTGTATGGCTCGATGAAGAAAACTGGGACCAGACATTTTCTTATAAGAGGATTGTCGGAAAAGGACATCCCTACAATTGTCTAAAACTTTAATGAACTGTAAGTTAAAAACTCAAATTTCAATTATTTATTCCTTAAAACTAGGTTTATCTTTGTAACACTGTTATAATGTTATAGTGAGCTACATGTTTCACACACTGTTAGTGAGTCATCAAATAAAAGTGCTGTGATCATACCTTTTAAAGATGGAAGTCGATATTTTAAAAAGACGTATGCAGATTTGAGTTGTTTTTTGATCTCATCTGGTGAAATAGTGTGCAAAGTAAAAGTGCTTGCCTTTCTATTAATGCATATATGACAAAATTAACTTATAGGAAGGCTGCAAAAAACACTTTAGGCCAACGTTGTGTCATTTTAGCGTCTTATCTGACTTTAGTTTGGTAACATGTCTAGTACAGTCAGTAAAAGGACACAATATGAACAAAGTACCTGTGAGGGAATAATTATGTCTCCTAGATATTTAACCGTATTGCCTGTTGACGTTAATAACCAACCAATATTCTGTTATCTCCTTTAAGGAATGTGCTCCAGCACTTAAGGGTCAGTTGTATGGCCTGATAGGGGGGGTTACGACTGTGAGAATGCTGGCTTTCTAAGCTCCACAGATGTGAGAGACATCTCCTGTAGCTCCACAGATGTGAGAGACATCTCCTGTAGCTCCACAGATGTGAGAGACATCTCCTGTAGCTCCACAGATGTTTACGCCTCCCCCAATATGCTCATTAACTCTCTGTAAACTAGTCAGGGGTGTCAAACTCAAGGCCCGGGGGCCAAATCAGGACCGCGACTTCATTTCATGTGGCCCCACAAGAGCTTGCAAAAAATATAATATGTGTATTATACGGTTACATGCTACTTTACACAAGCACGTTGCCCATAAACTACATGTCCCACAATGCATCTCAAATTTGACTTTTTTCTCGGAATTTGAAATGTTTTCTTCAAAATATGCATTTTTTCTTAGAATTAGATTTTCTTTTCAAAATGTCACTTTTTTTTTGTTTTGACAGAGTTTGGCTTTTCTTTTTAAATCATTTTGTGACATTCTTACTGAAGAGACTTGCAATGATTAGACTTCTGCTTTCAGATGTAGTTAATTATGAAGTTATAACCCTATCAGATAATAATCCAATGCAGAGGCAACAATGTAATATAATACATTAAATATTTATATGTGTCTTAAAGTTACAACCGGCCCTTTGAGTGCAACCATAATGCTGTTGTGGCCCGTGATGAAATTGAGTTTGACACCCCTGAGTTAAAAGGTCTATCGAGAGATAGGCGCGGCAGAATTGACATGGCAACCCACCGTGCAGTCAGAACCTTTTGCTGCTGTGACTTGTGATGTGAATTCTCCGGCCGTATCCTTGCAATAAACTACCATTGTTTGGCATCAAAGCTCCAACTCTCCTCGTGTCTCTCTGAGTCCTGCAGAAGTTTCCCTTACAGTACACACATAGCTTACTAAAAGTAGCATTGAAACATGTAGCTCAATACTGTGTCAACATTGATTTTCTCTTTAAAACGTCCAAGATGCACATCCAACTCTCCTTTCTTAAGAAGCTCAAACTGGAATAGCTCTTTCTATTATTCCGTATATTCATTGTCTTTTTTCTCAGCAGCTGTCCCGCCATCTCATTAGCCAAGGAGTCGTTGGAGACATTTCAAAAGTTATGGTGGCAGAAGGAAAGACGGTAGGGAGGGAACGGCAAAACTACAAAGGATAGGAAATAGAGGAGACGAAAGAAGTCAGAAAACAGCAGGAGACATCTGAGGTGTGGGAGATGGTCTTAAGGGGCCTTTAAATTCATAGGAGACCAAAAAAACAATTAGCATAGAGATCACTGCAGCGATAGAGAAAGGTGGTTTGAGAGAATTGAACAGACGAGTGAGGGGGGATAAGAAAAGCTGTACATTGGCTGAAAGAGAACGGATGGATGGTTGAGGTACATACTGCAGATAAGGAGGACAATCCACAAGTCTGCAAAGAAGTAAGAGAAAGAAACGATCCTGTTAAAGCCAAAGAAGGAACATCAGTCATTGTTCCTGGATGTACAACCCAGTCTCACGGCATTTCGTGTTACAGTCAGGAAACTAATCTATTGATTTTAAAAGCGATGTAAAAAAGAAATTAGAAGGAAAAAGAGATTTAAAAAAATACAGATTTCAGTATTCTGACACAGAACGATTTTAGAAGCAATGTCTTTCTATTGGTAGTATGTTTCGTGCCTGCACCAAATAATAACATATTTCAGTATGCTGAGGCTCTGAGCCCCATTTCGTTTCCTCATGGACGGCAAACAAACTCCGACATTATACAATTTAAAATAAAAAGGGTTACGGTACGTCCACACAGCAGCTTTAGACGAATCTTCCACCGCTTCCAACGCTTCTCTGCCCATTGACTTTGAATGGGGATGACGTCACTTTGCCTCGCTTTTCGCCGAACTGCATTGTGGGGGAGCGAAGCGAAGATTTCCAGGATGTCCAGGATCTCCAGGATTCAAAAGTTGAGCAATGTTCAACTTTTGAAGCTGAGTTGGAAGCGCCAGCCAATCAAACACGTTTATGCAAATCTGACAGTACAAGCGCTAGCCAATCAAACCACGTGTAAGCAGGGAGAGCCAGACCGCAGTTCATTTCCTCATATTCCAAACGAGAAGTTACGGTAGCAAATCACCCGGTTCTTTACGACTATTACCGGGATACAAACCGGAGGAACCAGGCATGGAGGGAGGAGGCAGAGACAGTGGGGAAACTGGTAGGTTTTCCCCTGTTTGGGGAGTTTATATATATATATATTGCTCGCATAAAATCCCCGGGGCTTTTTGCTTTGTATGTCGGGGGCGGGAGATTCATGTGATTGGTTGTTGGTCGTGTTGCTCGCAAAAAATCCCCAAGCTGTCAGACACGCCCAGCTCCAAGATTTTCAAGATTTTTGAAAAGCTGCTGTGTGGACGTACCATTAGGGTTAGGCTTAGGGTAAGATATTGAGTAATATGTAAATGTTTTTTATGAACCACACAGCTTCCGGTATTCCAAGACCCGACCGGACAAAAAGACGTGGTGCAGGCACGAAGCATACTACCAATAGAAATACATTGCTTTTAAAATCGTTCTGTGAAAACACTAATCAATAGATTAATTTTGTGACTATAACAAGAAATGCCGTGAGACTGGGTTGGGAAGTATCCTGAGTACACGAGTATATCGTACACATGTCTTCCAATACATGGTGCAGATCCAGTTTGCTGCAGAGTGGCCTTTTGTTCACCAGTCTACACGCTCAATGACCAGAGAGCCAAACAGGGGCTACACCAAAGCATCGATGGCTGTCAGTAGTTGTATAAAACGGATAAATATAAATGTGAACTAGTGTAATTTATTTCAGTTATTATTGTGTTTATCAATTTAATCTAGTCTTAGTCCAGTGTCAACTATCCAGTTTGTCTTTTTTCATTAAGTTGTGGTTGATAGTATGTCTTGGAATTCAAGCCATATATTAGTCAAAGAAAACGATAACTTTCTTAGCCGAGGTTCATTCATAAAAACTGTTGATATGTGTATCTTTTTTTAGTCAATACCAAAACTTCTTCCTTCCTCCCAAGCCATGTTGTTGTCATTCTTAAGTTTAAATCTGTCGTTACATTATATTACATTAACAATTTGAGGTTTAAGGACACTTGAAATTGAACCACTGACCTTAGATGCCTATTTAGCCACATTTATCCAGAGCGTTTTGAATAAACTTGAACTGCTGTCTGCAGGCCCACCTTAACCTGCCATCAGGCCCTGGGGCTGATGGGTTTTGTAGGCCCCCTATTTAAACAACAAATGAAAGTCATGTATAGCCTCGGCTCTGTGATCGCACTTCTCCACTCTGCTCTGCGCGCCTGGTCCTCTCCTCCAGATGACTGACGTATCGGGCCTCCCTCATGTATCTGTCCGGTTGCCGTTGGCTCCCCTCCACGTAGCAAGTCCTCGTCGTCCTCTCCATCCTGTCTGTTTTTCCTCTCCCGCTACTCCATCGCTATCAGAACCAGACGGCCTACTTGGCTCCGAGGCCGGCACCGCTGCCGCTCGGTACAGAACTCATCTGTCCTTCCTCCTCATCCCGGCCGACAGGTTTAAAATAACCTGGAAGCTTCGGCATGTTTTGTAATAGCTGCTTGTCTTGAAACTCCTTTTCCCTCAACAATTTCCTTTCCCGAGCGCCACTCTCAACCTTCTTCTGTCACTCAATCACTCGCAATTGGAATAAGTCACATGTGAAACATATTCTCATTCTGATTGGCTGTTGAGTGGTGCCCACTGACTGTTTCGGCGTCATCTCTGGAATCCATCGATCTGATCGATTAGCGGAGCAAATGATCAAAATACGACGGAGGGAAGATATTTTCGTTTGGATTACTGGTCTGGGGGAAGCTCGAGAGTGTGTGTGTGTATACGTGTGTGTGTTTGTGTATTTTTGCGTTTGTGTGTATTGTGTTTGTTTCCCGGGGAAAACCCTCAGGAGAAACACCGGCTGTTGTTATGCCTGCTGTGACGTCAAGTTACTCCGTTCTCCGCTTGTCATTATGCCGAAGCTTCAAAGTTGTATTTATCATCTGAATTTGCCGAAACAAGTTTAATATTCTGAAAGCCAAGACTTTGTTTATTTGAAACCAGATGAAAACAAACTGTAACGGACCCTGCCGTGTTATCTATGATTACTATACGCTTACATTCATAATGTCAGCCGGAGGAGTGAGTGGCGAGTGAGAGCTGTCATCTTCCCTTTACAAGCTTCAAACATGTATTTATCGTGTGATTATGGAAATAAAAGTTTCATATTCTGAAAGCCAAGACTTTGTTTATTTAAATGTTTTTTAAAAACATCCGAAATAAAAAACTTCTTTTTTTGTAATTCATTTTTTAATTGGCTCATGATAGGCCCCTGATCTCCGTAGGCCCCTGGGCTTCAGCCCAGGTCAGCCCGTGCATTAAGGCGGCCCTGGCTGTCTGTGATAATATATTTTATACGTGAGTGTAGAGTTTATCAATACTTTATGTGCTTTGAAGATGATAGAAATACATTTTTTCTTAAGCCCACACTTCTCTTGTTCAAAATGATCATTGCATCTGCAGACCTATCTGTTCAGATGAGTATCATGTTGTAAATATATATCATGATCTTAATACATTTAGGACTTGGGAGGCGTTGTAAAGTGGCCGTCATCCAATAAACTAAACGCTGAGGAGGTTCTTTAGTATCGTCAAATGTGCTTTGGATAATTACACACCTCGCTGCCCAAATCCCGCTTTAACCCCTGGATAATGGGGAGATTATTACTCCCCCACAGAACAAAGCACACACTCCATCTGTGTGGGTTTGATTTGATTGGTTTGTTGATTAATTCCAGGAATTAGTGATTACCTTGCCACCTGGTTAAATATTTGACTTTCAAATGAAATTGCTGTAGACTTTTCTGAATTGTGTTTTTCTTCCGATAGAGCCTCTAAATATGATATTTTGTGGAATCCGACATTTGGCCTCCAACCATGACAGCGATCCGGACTTGGCATCCATATTTAGATCCTGCATAGTATTCACTCAGCTCAGGCCAATTAGAAAGCCTCTCCGAGAGAAACGGTGACGGGGTTGTTTGTCAATTACGGGCCAATTGCCTCAAAAAGACCACAGACCGTTTTGCCGATGTTGCAATCGTGGCTGCCAAAAGTTGACCTCATGCTTCTATAATAACGGCGTGCTCTTTGAATCCAGGAGAGTTCCCAATCAGTGGTTTAAAAGCAGACCTAGGCAGCATGCCAATTCAGAGATACGCCAACTTTGGTTTGAATGCAAAGTTCCAGTGTGAGCAACATATTTTAAACTTTTGAGTATATCGTTTATACTTAAAGGTGGGGTAGGTAAGTTTCAGAAACCGGCTCGAGATACACTTTTTGATATATTCCATGGAATGCTCTTAACATCCCGATAGCAATGAATATCTGAAGTGCTTTGACAAAAAATCCATAAAAAAATGTCATCTGTAGAAGCCGTGGTGCTGTAAAAAGTACAACCAATCGATTGGATGGCCTACCTGCCTGTCAGCCTTCCATCGGGGCACAAACTTATCTCGTGCCCTCATTGGTCATGTGCGCGTTCGTGTGTTTTGGGGGAGGGGCTCTGTGAGGAAGTGGCAGATTTTCTCCGGTTGTGTATTTGCAAATTATAGCGATCTCGAGCCGGTTTCTCAAACTTACCTACCCCACCTTTAACATTTAAATCAGAGCGTTGTTGTGCTGAGACACATCCCAGCTAGCGGCGAACGTACAGGCTATAATAAGGTTAATAAGGTTTTAAAGAAACGTTTTAATCTGATGTTCAAAGAACCTTTTTAGGATGTTTATTGTTTCAAATGTTCCTATAAGGTTTACGGTTAACTAAGACATAACGTTTTAACTGCAACATTCAGAGGTTGTGTTTTGAGGCCTGAGATGAGAGAACTTTTTTTTATAAAACGTTCCTTTAATCTAATGTGATATGGTAACAAAGGTGGAACATTTTAACTGCAACCTTCAGAGGATGTGTTTTGGACGTTGTTCGGTAACACATTAACGATGGTCTTTATAAAACGTTCCCTCAATGTTACCTGATAACCAAAGAAGAACATTTTGAAAGCAACATTTGGATAATGTTTTCAGGAGGTTATTCTTTTTATGAAATGTTCCTGTGATGCGAAATATTAACACGGTCAATGTCAGATTTATTTGTAGTGCGCTTTAAAAAACAAACTTGTTGCATTTGTTTGAAAAGGATGTTTAAAATCTGATGTCACCACATTTTCGTTTAAAAAAAAAACACAGGTAGGATAGCGTTCTCTAAAAACATTCTTAAAATGTTTGGTGATAACGTTGTTCGAATATTATACCCCAAGTGTTTTTGTTGTTTATGCACACATCTCTATTCATATGGATCAAATAACACTTAGAAAACCAAAGACAGACGTTTAGAAGAACGGACGGACCATCACTGCCCGTCCCTGAAACCCCTGTTAGTGTTTGTATGTGTTTGTTTCTACTGTGTGTGTCCCCCCCCCCCCCCCCCCCCGCCTGCTGGGCTGCTCGACACGGCTGGGAGCAATCTCCAATCAACCACACCTGCAACCTGCTCATCGGCCACTCTATGAAAGCCTGCAGCCTGCACTCATTCCCTGCCGGATTGTTGCTGTGAACGGTTTGTTGCCAGCAGATCTATTGACAACTTTGCCTGCTTTAGCCTCACACTGATTTGTGTGTCTCTCCCAGGAGGAGTCCAAGGCCTGCCACACTCCCAAGACCGCCAGGCCTCTCTACCCACCCTGGAATAACTGTTTCCCACTGCCGCCATAACCAACCTCCACTCCCAGCTCCCCTTTTCACCAGCTGATTCCGAGTCATCCTTTTACATGTGTTAAAACGTATTGTAACACTTGTTATAGGCAAGGCCAGTTTATTTATATAGCACTGTTCAACGCAAGGCAATTCAAAGTGCTTTACAAAAAATGAAAGACATTAAGCATAAAAAAGAAAAGCTAATAAAATAAACATTAAAAGGAAAAATACATGGATAAAAGTTACAGTGCAGTCTAAGATGTGAATAGTTCAATTAAAAGCAGCGACAAAAAGAAAAGTCTTCAGCCTGGATTTGAAAGTAGTCAGAGTTGCAGCGGACCTGCAGGTTTCTGGGAGTTTGTTCCAGATGTTTGGAGCATAATAACTGAACGCTGCTTCTCCATGTTTAGTTCTGACTCTGGGGACAGAAAGCTGACCAGTCCCTGAAGACCTGAGAGATCTGGATGGTTCATAGTTTAGCAGGAGGTCAGAAATGTATGTTGGGCCTAAACCATTCAGTGCTTTATAAACCAGCAGCAGTATTTAGAAATCTATTCTTTGACACACAGGAAGCCAGTGTGAAGACTTCAGAGCAGGAGTGATGTGATCCACTTTCTTAGTGTTAGTGAGGACTCGAGCAGCGGCGTTCTGAATCAGCTGCAGCTTTCTAATAGATTTTTTAGTGAGACCTGTGAAGACACCTTTGCAGTAGTCGAGTCTACTGAAGATAAAGGCATGGACACGTGTCTCCAGATCCTGCTGTGACATTAGTCTTTTAATCCTAGTAACTTACTTTGTTATTCTTCATTATCTGAGCCAGTGGTAGCATGTAGATGTTAAAGAGAAGAGGCCCCAAGATGGAGCCTTGAGGAACCCCACATGTCATATTTGTCAACTCAGATGTGTATTTACCTATAGAAACAAAGTTGTTTATGTGTTATATTAACACAGGCGGATCCCCCTACTGGACTGCGCTCCCTCGTCTGCAGGAAAGCCTGTGGAGGAGCGCGCGCTGCCGTAACTCTTCTCTTTACTAAGGTCTTTGAACACTCCACGGCCCACCCTCAGGGGAGGTGGGTCGCGCGCGCCGTCACAATCCCGTCTCTTTGAAACGGACATTATGGGGAAAAGTGGAATTGTGGAGAGAGATGACTCTTACTCTGGGATAAATGCAATCGTTTTTACTGAATGCATTTTTTCCCAAACACACATCACTCTAATAATAATAATAATACATTACATTTATAAAGCGCTTTTCCTGGTGCTCAAAGCGCTCTAGAACTAGAATTTCTGAACGTAAACCACCGTTCTCCTGCGGAGGTCCCTGAACGCACCGTGGCCACGAGGGCCGCGCACGGCCACTCTCACGAGGGCCGCGCGCCCACGTCTTAACGCTGTATTTCCCATTCAACGGTGAAATGCATTAATCGGAGCTATTATACCAGGCAAGGTGTGTTTTCTGACAACAGCACGCCGCACAGTGCTTTGACAGCACTCGGTGTATTCCACTCACGTGCACACGCCCACCTGCTGGCTCCCTATACTGGGGTTTACAGCGGGGGGCGGGGAGTGTAGGACGGTCTTTCTTCCTGTGGGGATGGGCAAGAAGCAGCTACGCTGCGACTACTCCTCATCCCGTGAGCAAGGAGATCGCTCCAAAGAGCCCTTCTGTAAACACGGGGGCTCCCAGGAGATCAACACGATCCTCTTTGGAGAATTCCATGCGGCGTGATCCCCCAGGGACATCACACGGCGGGCAGCGGTGGCGGCCTGTGATGAAGTAGGGTCGACCCTATATCATGTGGAGCCACCGAGCACCGGGGGAACCGGGCCTGGGGCAAGGCTCGTGGACCAAGCTACTTATTCGGCCTTGCGGCCCAATAATCGCTCTGACCTGGTGAGGCGGGGGCATCTCTAGCAATGAGCGAGTAGCCCACACACCCGCCGCCATGATCATCATCCAGGGAGAGTACAGCCCTGGGCGGTGGACTTCCATGGACGCCGGACTCGGAAGGAATGGCGAACGTGAAATGGCACCGCCTCGGCCCTATCCTGGTCCCCCAAACACTCGAAGCAGAGGTGGTGGGGATCGGCGCCCGCTATTTAAGCCAGGGCACGATTTCAAAAAAATACTAGTTTCTTTCTTTCTCTCAAAATACGTCTCGGACTCAGTGCTACGCTATCACCTCCGCTCGCTGAAGAGTAACGGATGATGAGCGAGAGGCGAGACCTCCTTTTATACAGAAGTGAGATGTGTGCGCTTTCCGGTAGGCCCGCCCCGTCTATAGAAATCTCAGTAGGTGAATGCTTGCATGATAAGGTAGTACCCATAGAGGATAGGATAGAGTCCAGTAGAGGGCGGAACCTGTGAGAGATAACATTTTTAGAGCCAAACATGTCTAGCTGGGATAGCATTCTATTTATTTATTCATTAACGGACAGGTACGTTTAAAGACATAACTGAACAACTTTACTTTCTATGTAGAATACAAGATGTAGTTCTTATGGTTGTCAGTTAGAAAGACACTTTAACAGATTACGATGCCGCGTAACAGCCAGTAGCAATATGCATATGAGAGCTAACGAAAAGCTAGTAAGCTAGTTATGGCTAAAACGTAACTTCCACACGGTGCCTTTGGTGCTCTGCTGCTCAGAGTGAGTTTTTGCTTGGTTTTGCTCCAGTGCATCTGTCGTGGCATTTTATTCCGTTTCTCCATTTAACAAAATAGGACAAAAGGAATACGGTCAAAAGACGATACCGCTTCCCGTCTAATCCCAAACTCAGCTGTGTACCATTGTCATGATATAGGAATATATTAACATCTTGTAAACCGTAGTGTGACTCACAAAAACAAATGGTTAAGAGTTTAATACCATAATGATGAAAGGAAAATGGCTTCAACAGCATCCATAGAAGCAAGGAATCTAAAGCCAAGATAGTTTGCATGCATGAAGTAGCTCCCCGTTTCACACAACTTCCATTACAAACTCCTGGTCCTCACTTTCAAAGCCCTCCACCATCTGGCCCCCCCTACCTCACTGACCTCCTCATCCTCTACCGACCCCCCCGGTCCCTCAGATCCACCTCAGCCGGTTTGCTTTCCACCCCCAAGGCCAGACTCCGGAGCCTTCTCTGTGGCAGCCCCGAAGCTCTGGACCTCCCTCCCCCAAGACCTCCGTGAGTCCCTCACCCTGTTCCAGTCCCGCCTCAAAACCCACCTCTTCAACTCTGCATCCATAAGCCCCCCCCCTCTCAACCAACTTCCTCCTGACTGCTTTTCTGTTTTGTTTCTTGTTGGTTTTGTTTTGTTTGTCGACCCTCCCTCCCAAATGTAAAGCGTCTTTGGGTTCAAGAAAAACGCTTTAGAAATAAAATGTATTATTATGAACAAAAGTGTGAAAGCTTACCTCTGTGCACACTCGCACCAGGGTTCGACAGCATTGGGCTGGGCTGGCCAAGAGCAACGCAAGCAACTGTAGACAAAAGAGAAAGGGATAGTTTGTGAGGTGGGAGTAGAAATGGATTACAGTCGGCGCTGAAAACATCGGTCTCGAGTTGGACATGAATACTGAAAAGATCCCTGTGCATTCTTCACAAAACTGCTAACAAAGTTCGACTTTCGACATTATGTTCATCATTCTGCAAAATGATGTACGTTCTCTGCCTTCTGTGTAGATTGAAAAGGTAGGAGGACTGCAGTCGTACAGAGGGGAGGAGATGGATGATTGAATGTCAGCCGTGCTCGTTGGGGTTATCCGAGGAGACGGCTGAAAAGGCCGGCCGGAGAAATGGGTTTTTAAGACGAGAAGTCCTTAAACTCCCATCAGTCATGAGCCAACTTTCTCCTCGGAACAAAGTACCCAGACGCTTTTTTACGTAGAAAATCCATTCTGCCACTTTAGGAACAATATGCATGTCGATACCCTGGTTTGAAAATGGATGAAATCACCACGAAAAGGGCTTTTTGAAAGATGGTGCACAGTTTCTAATGGTTTCGCAGGCACTCATGCTTCATGTGGAATAACAAAGACAAGGCAGCACAGGTTGTAAAACGTTACTGCTTTACTTAGTGCAGGGGTGTCAAACTCAATTTCATCGCGGGCCACATCAGCATTATGGTTGCACTCAAAGGGCCGGTTGTAACTTTTAAGACTATATAAATATTCAAATGTATAGATGTATTATATAAAATAATGTATTATATTACATCATTGCCTCTGAATTGGATTATTATCGGATAGGGTAACAACTTAGTCATGAACTACGTCTGAAAGCAGAAGTCCAGGGCAAATAATTGAAAGTCTCTTCAGTGCACAAAACGAGATGCATTGTGGGACATGTAGTTTATGGGCAACGTGCTTCTGTAAATCGGCATGTAACCGTATAATAAACGTATTTTCTTTGCACGCTCTTGCGGGGCCACAGAAAATGAAGTCGCGGGCCGGATTTGGCCCCCGGGCCTTGAGTTTGACACCCCTGCATTAAAGGAACGTTTTATAAAAACAAGTTCTCTCATCTCAGGCCTCAAAACATCCTCTGAATGTTGCAGTTAAAACGTTATGTCTTAGTTAACGTTAACCCTTATAGGAACATTTGAAACAATAAACATGCATGAGCACATGGCACAACACGAGATGCATTGTGGGACATGTAGTTTATGGGCAACGTGCTTCTGTAAATCGACATGTAACCGTATAATAAACGCATTTTCTTTGCAAGCTCTTGCGGGGCCACAGAAAATGAAGTCGCGGGCCGGATTTGGCCCCCGGGCCTTGAGTTTGACACCCCTGACTTAGTGTGTGGAAAGGAATGACAGTCTGTCTTCCTATTTCCTCAACTCAAGTGGACCTGCTCATTCGCAACATGATGGAAAGCCATGGTGGCATTTGGTATTTCCTGCATACATGGAGAAAGCTCATTTATTTAGCTGGGGGGAGTTTTTAAGCTGATTGAAAACTTTCTGTACCACTTTAAACATCTGGCTTGAACATGGTTTAGGTTTAGACAAACTCTCATTGGCTGTTCCTTTACTGCTCTGTTAAGATAGCACTTCAGGTTATGCTCATGTTTTGGATAGAAAAGACATGTTGACATCAGATACCAATCCACTCTTTCTTCTTGCAAAGCCTGAAAGAACAAAGTAAACTGACATCTTGACTGCTGCTGATTTCAATCTGCTTCTTCCCGTGTTCTTAGCTGGTAAAACCTCCAGAGCTGTGCATGTAAGTCAATAATACTTAGCCTGAGTTACAAGGAAGGGAATCAGATTGAGTTTGACTGCTGAAATGTCAACTCAGGCAGTATGACAGGTTAACAAACCTCTGTCCAATAACTGAGAGACTTGTGAGTCCATGTGACCTTTGTTTACAGGCCCGGTGATAATGAACAGAACCACACCGGCACACAGAGCTTTCACTTCATCGATCTAAATCCTACACCGGAGCTCCGACACGCCGTGTAGGACGGAGAGAATACACAGACTATCCAGAGATGCTGTGAGAAACCAATGTGACTAGTCTAGTACTCTAGTAGACCTCGACAATGGAACTATGATCAGGAGACATGGCCGTGACATGGGGCCTTTAAAGCAACTTATCCTCACAAAGAATAGCAGCCTTTGCCACAGCTGATAAAGATTATAAATGTAACCCTGAAGCTAATAGAAGTGGATATTCATTTCATACTCATAATTCAATTAATGCTTCACACAAAAACACTGACTTTCTTCGAGGCAAGGCAAGTGTATTTATATAGCACCTTTCAGCACCAGTGCAGGTTAAGATGTGAATAGTTCACACAGAAGTTCCACTTTACTGACGAACACAACGGCTCAGTTTCAATTAAAAGCGGCGACAAAAAGAAAAGTCTTCAGCCTGGATTTGAAAGTAGTCAGAGTTGCAGCGGACCTGCAGGTTTCAGATAAAGTGTGTATAATATAAATATCATCTCATTGAACTCTCGGTCCAGCCCCAGTCGCAGTTTGTCTGGGCAGCTGTGAATGCACTAATCATACTTTATATACAAGCCGTCCAAGACTCAACAGAATGTTACCCGATTGCAGGAAGTGAAATAAAACGCTGCCGTCTCATTTTCAGAAAGTGTAGATCAACGTGTTGTTGATAGTTCGGACCAAAACCTGAGTATCTGCTCCAAAATTGTTCCGGATGTTTTTGACAGTTTACTAAGATCACTTTCAGAATCTCCAGACATATCCACGGCACATTCTGCATCATGCTACATGGTTGCTCCCACCTTCCGTGTTGGCATATACCACCGCAATTACACCCAATACCAAAGAGTTAAGTGCCTCTCCGCCCCTCCACCTTAAAATACATGTTTTTAATTAGGTCCGCTTTACTTTGTGCACTTTTAAACCAAACTACACTAAATATAAAATTAACTCAAGTATCAAGTAGGGCTGCCCTCGACTAAAGATTTTAAAATAGTCGTCAATTAAAGGTGGGGTAGGTAAGTTTGAGAAACCGGCTCGAGATCGCTAGAATTTGAAAATACACAACCGGAGAAAATCTGCCACTTCCTCACAGAGCCCCTCCCCAGACCCGGCGTCATGGGCGGGCCCCGTGGGGCCGGGCCCGCCCATCCAGGATTTGGGCCCGCTGTTTTAATCAGGGCTGAATACAACATTTTAATTGTTTTATTATTATGTTCAGTGGCGGAGCCAGGGTATACTTGGGTAGGCTACAGCCATACCAATAAATGGCTTAGCCCCACCATGAAAAATGATTTTAAAGTAAGCTAAATAAAGTCCGCCAACTCGCGCGGAGTAAATTGCACAGACAGCAGTTAGTAAGATTGATTTCAGCCACTCGTCTGGAAATACCGAAGACTAGAAACGGTTTGAAAACTTTTGTCACGTAGTGATCATCTTCTCAATAGAACATCCTTGATAATGTCTTCTGGCCAATCAGAATCAAGATAACGACGTGGTGTTGTTGCAGGAAGTCCCGACGGAGAATACTTTTGCTGTAGTTACAGTACATCTCTATATACATCGATACAACAACATTACGTGTTGATAGAAATCCACACGTAATTAAACAAGACCCCACGGTTTGATGATTGGTGTGTGGGCTGTCTTTCATTTTGACACACAGAACAATGGGGGCTATCCACCCTTATCCACAATGTAAAGTAATTCACAGCCTCTTCTCTCTGTGGGGAGCAGCAGGTTCAGCTTTCAGAACAAAGTAACAAAAAACTGAAATGGCATTCATTTTTTTTAAATATGTTGTGTAGTAATAGATTTATTTATTTTTCTTCTCAAGAGAGGACCAGAATGTGTATTTTATGTTAGTATTTCAAAAAATCTCCTGGGGGAGAATCCCCCCAGACCCCCCCTGCAGGCCTTGGGTTTTCAGCATGTCAGCTCTTTCACAATTCAGTTTTTCCGGGAAATGTAAGTTTCGGGGTGGGCCCGCCCTGGTCCATCAAATGCCCGCCCAGACACGTATGTCTGCCGCCGGGTCTGCCCCTCCCCCAACACACACGAACGCGCACATGACCAATGAGGGCACGAGAGAAGTGTGTTCCCCGATGGAAGGCTGACAGGCAGGTAGGCCATCCAGTTACTTTAGCCGGGCCGGCTAAACGGATTGGTTGTACTTTTTACAGTATTACGGCTTCAACAGATGACATTTCTTTATGGATTTGTTGTCAAAGCACTTCAGATATTCATTGCTATCGGGATGCTAAGAGCATTCCATGGAATATAACAAAACGTGTATCTCGAGCCGGTTTCTGAAACTTACCTACCCCACCTTTAAGGCGATTAGTCGACTAATCGTCGCACGTTTATGATACATTATGATTATGAATATATATTTTTTTAACTAATCGACTCATGAAAAATTGCTCGATTAAGACTTACTTAGTCGACTAATGATTAATCGACTATTTGGGGGCGGCCCTAGTATCAAGTATATCCAAGTCTTACTCGGACTAGCTAAACACACGGTTAGCGGACATAATACTTCCACGGCACACCAGCCCATCAAAACAAAGTACGTCTAGTTGCTTTTGGGAACCAGGAACCAAACAACACAAGCACATGTTATCATTCTGGAAAGTACCGAAAACAAACTATAAATAAACGTAACAGTTGATTTGTGACAGCAGTATCAGTATTCCGTCTGTGTAATGTGTCCCATTAGGATTCAGTGCCTGTAATCCCCGACCGTCGACGCAGGTGGATGCTTCCTTCCTCTTCTCTCACAGAAACAAGATAAGAAGTTTTGGGAGCGCCTCATCTCTATTTTCAAACACTCTCCTGGCTCCGAAGTGCTCGGTGAACAATCAAGATGCTCCGCTGATAGCGCCGCCCGGGTTTATCTTGATTACCATCAAAAGCTTGTTTTCCTGATGGCCGTTGGAATTCATTTCCATGCCCCAGTAGCTCGGCTGGCTTCAGATGGAATACAACTTAAATCTGTAGTGACTGAGATGGAAGAAGATGGTGACGGAAGGAGAGACCAGGAAGCAATTGAGATGGGTGACGGAGATTAGAGGGAGACAATCAGACGAGCGAGGGGCCACTCTTTAAATGGTGTTTCACTGATTCTTCTCATTCCCTCCATTAGTTTTCTGACTTCCCGGGGGGGAATGTGTTTTGCTGCACTTCAAACCCGTCACATAAAGACTCTTCAGATCTGACAGAAACAGCTTTCTCTCCACCTGTCCCTCTGCCATCACACCATGTCTCTCTCTCTCTCTCTCTCCTTCTCTCTCCTCTCTCTCTCTAGTCTCTCTCTCTCTCTCTCTCCTCTCTCTCTCTCTATCTCTCTCTCTCTCTCTCTCTCCTCTCTCTCTCTCTCTCTCTCTCTGTCTCTCTCTCTCTCTCTCTCTCTCTCTCTGTGTCTCTGTCTCTCTCAGTAACCACCTGTTTATCCTCACATCTCTTTGTTCTCATTAACTGTCACTTCACCTTCACCCGTCTCATCCTTCACGCCATCTGTGATTTCCTACTTCCTCATTTCCCTCTCTTTGCTGTCTCTTGCTGTTTCTCAATTCATGTCCATTAGTACAGTGTTTTTCAAAGTGGCCGCCAGGGGGCGCCAGTGGGGAAAGTTTGAGGGAGACAGGATTTATTTATTTTTTTAAAGTTTTTTTAAAGTTTTTTTAAAGTTTTTTAGATGTTATTAATAACTGCATATCTATCAATGTGTGTTTTGATGCCAATTTTTTAATATTTTTGGTTTTTGAATCACACGACCGCCCTTCAAGCCAATCAGAATCAGAGCTTGCCGCGACTGAGAGTGAAAATCTTGCTCAGCTTTGGAAGCAAGTGAGAGCGAGTGGATGTTTCGCTCTGCAGCTGGACGAGAGCGCAGATGTAGCACATGTCGCAGAGTTGCTTGCATGCATCAGATTTATTTCAGAAGACAACTTTGTTGAGGAAATATTATTTTGCAAAACACTGGAAGGTAGGACCACAGGAAGAGACATGTTCCAAGATGAGTACATCATCTCGAACGGACTGGTCTCGTTGTGTGGGTGTGTGCTCAGATGGGGCAGCGGGGCGATGACAGGCAGAGAAAGCGGAGTGACAGCTTCGATCAGGCAGAAGGCCCCAAATGTGGTGGCAACGCACTGCAGGCTCCATCGGGAGGCACTTGTACACACATTTAAAAAGGGTTAGACTACAAAATTGCTACAGGGGGGTCCCCGCCAGAGGATAATGATGTATGGGGGTCCTTGGCATGGCAACGTTTTGGAACCCCTGCATTAGTACACTGCATGTTGTACACCCTAAACACTTAGGACCAGGTAGGGTTGTCTTAAATCTCACACGGCTGATGTGCCCTCACCGATCATCGCTGTTAGCTAGGTAGCTAGCAACGTTATCGTTCGCTGTAGCGAATCGCAGCTCTCGGTGCAATCCTTGTTGTTAACAATAGTCCGGAATAGTCCATCAATGGAAACGTTGTTGATGAAGACGTTGCCAAAACAGTCTGAAAGCCATTGATGGAATCATTGATATCAGATTTATTCTGGGGCAGTCATGCTTCCGTAGAGCACATCTCACTACACCCTAGATAAGCCGTCCGAATCGTTAAACAGTTGTTTGTGTGGAGGTCATATTCGCAACATATCCAATCAATCAACAACTTTATTAATCCTGCAAGGGACACTTTGTTATGAGCAGCTTATGTCATGTGCACACCATCCAACACCCCGAACTTCACAACTTTACATTCTGCTGTGTAACATAGAGGGCAAAGTACTTCCTGCTATGGCATTGCACATGTCTGTAACATATATATGTATATCCTTAAATAAAGCTTCCTGCATTGGGCAAAATGTATTTCTTTATGGTGTGGTATTAGAATGACTAAACTCAAGGTATCTTAAGGTTTAGTTGGGAACTCACCTTCAGTCATGTGACAGTCTATATTATGTCTATATACTGTATGTCCATCCTTCTCTTTTCACCTTTACAGCTTTTAGCCAGAGGATGTTCATGTGGGACTCAAACTGATTTTATGCAAGAGTTTCCAAGTAAACTAAATTAAAAGGCAGATAAGATTGTTTGGATTCCTCTGGGTCTTAAACTGGGGCCAAGGCGCTCTAGCAGAAGAAGACAACATCAAGGTTATGGTAACCATCTGTGTGTTAGTTCAAATCGATGTGAGCTATTGAAAAGCCATTCACATGCAGGTCAAAGGTCAATGGTTACCACCAGGTTGACGAAAAGACACATTGATTTAAAAAAGGCCGTACGAAACAGAACAGCTCATCAGCAATAGCATTATCTTTTGGAACAGGTAGCTTCATTCTTCTAGAAGGCACTTCGTACATCATAAGTTCATGCATGATCCATATCTTTAGAACAACTGCTGCCCTTCTACACTGATTAGTAAATGCCTTGCAGCTGTGTGGCTTTGCCCCGATAGCAATAGTACTGACAATCAGATGTCTTTGGTGCTTTGGGTGACCCATGATTATGGCAGACATTTTCAGAGGGAAAGTCTAAAAGAAGGCGAGCTGGCTGCTGTGAGTTGCAAACGGACTCTGTAACCTGCCACCATCTGTCACTGCCTGGATCCGCGAAACAACCAACAGCTTGGCCGAGGGATGCATATCGTTGACTTTTTTACGATACCGATACCACTGAACAATACCAATACTCAACCGATACATATCGTGATACTTTGAAAATGTATCATCCCACAGCTACTCCCATGAAGCGCTTTACGATATAGTTAACAAGTCAAATGAATATTAAATTCAGTTGAGGGACTTCTTGGACCTTTTAGTGCTGAACAAACAATGAAAGATACATAACAAATATGAAGAAAACCGATTATGGAATATCTTTTATAACACATCAGGTGTGCCGCGTGGATAGCACATATTGTCAATGCTAACAGACCGTTATAGCACCGTTATAATTAATGTTAAACCTGAGATTCGACTAGAGAACAAATACATAATAGAATAAAGGTCATGAGATCTCGGCATTGCACAAACAAACAAATCTCATCTTTAAAATCAACATTTGCCTTCACTGGTGAGACGAAACATATCCCACCACAGTTCATTTGTGGGACTTTTACCTTTCTAGTGTTGAACAAACAAAAATACATCAAATATGAAGAAAAACGATGATGCAATCTAATTTATAACACCGCCATCACGGGCACGGACTCACTTCTAAAATGAAAAATAAGTGAATTTCTTTTTTCTTTTTTTTTAAATCGGATCTGATTTCGGTACGGTATACCGTAGCCACCAGTAACCGGTATTTCGGTAATACTGGATACCGGTATGCATCCCTAGCTTGGCCCCATAAACACTCTGATGGTGCTCTCTGTAATTAATGGTAGCAACGCTTTAGTGACCATTCACAGTGAGCCAGTGGAGTCACGAGCTTCTGTAAACTGACGAGAGCGACGTGAACACAGAGTAAACGGTGAATAAAGTGGAATACTCTTTTCACTTTGCTGCCATAATTAAAGGCTATGTTTGGATCATGAGTCATGGCTGGGTCTACTTTTCTCGGTGGCACCCAGAAGATTGTGACATCCACTTGGATCCATATGTATTTAAACACACATGATATTGTCTAACACGTTATAAATGTATTGTTGTGCTGGGAGCCGGATCCTTCCTCTCTTGCTCTCCCCAAGGTTCCTTCCTTTTCCCCTCCTTTTCTGTGGGGGTTCTTTGGGAGTTTCTTACGATACGTTGCATCACAACTTTAATTACAGATCAAAAGCTGTTCTGAACAGGTTCCTTTTGAATTGGGATTCAAACAAAGACAAATTGGTGCCGTCACAGATGTGTTTTGGGATATTAGCAGACATGCAGCAAGAACACATGAAGCATACTTTCTCATCTATATTCAATTTAAAAAAAGAAATTGCTTATTCATTGAGTGATGTTGTCGTTTTGCTCGACATAAATGTATAATTTTGTGTCATCAGCGTAGATATGAAAGTCAACATTGTGTTTCTTGAAAATGACCTATAGTGGTAGCATATTTAATGAAAACAGAGGGGACCAAGACAGGTTCCTTGTGCAACCCCTAGAGGATATGCCATATTTTAATCAAGACCAAACTATTTTGGGTATAATCTAGTTATATTGCTTTAAGTGATGCCGATGTATTTGGATTAATACAGACCGTCCATAAACCCTGATCAATATCATCGCATGAAAATCATCTGTGGAGATTGTGAAGGGAAGGAACATTGTGACACATCTCGCCGTTCCAAAAGTTGTTGTCTTTTCTTACGATTTTGGATTATTATCATTGGCTGTATTTTGGGCTGAGTCTGGATCCCGTCCATATTGAGCCTCTTTATCTCATTGTCTGGCAGGGTAACAACCAAAGACGGAGCTACAACGCCACATTACACATGTCGCTCATTGTGACTCAAACTGTGTCAGGAAAATCAGGAAACAGGATAAGTAAGTCGATAACAAATTTGGTTTGAGGATGATTCAAAGCGTGTCAAACAAAAATCCAGCTGGATGTTTGCACCAGGCGGCGTGTAAGAGGATGACACAGATTGTCCCACGCTGCAGGAGCCTCGGTTAATAAACTCGTAGACTGCGAGTAATCTGCCTCTGAACCTGAGCAGGTGATTGAGCGGGGGTGAGGGGGAGGGCAGAGTATACGAGCGAGATGCTTGGAGCAGTTTAAACTGATGAGATCTGTTAACGTAATGGGAACGAGTGACCCAGTGAAACCACGGCTGATGGGCGGATCAATACCCCGTGAGACAAGTCAAAGCAATTTGTATTTGTAAATACACCGGGACATGACCAGATTAACGTATACACCCCCGTCATAGAGACCCTTCAGATCCATCTTTGTTCCTACATACGTATATAACGTCTCTCCTTTTCTATACCTCCACCCGTCTTGTTCTAACAACCTCGATCAATAAGCCTCCAGCTCCATCCCTCCCACCCTCCTCCTCTCCAGTCGTGACCAAACCCCCCCCTCCTCCACTTCATTTTTCATCCACTTCTATAACTTTCGTCCAAAACACAACGGGCACGACTCCCTGTCCGGAGGGAGCCGGCTCGGAGACCTTGGGCCATATGCTACAAGAGGAGAGGAAAGAAAACAAGGTGGTAGGAGGGAGGGGATAACAGCCATGTTGAAAACAAGGAGGAAAGAGGGGTGGAGGTAAGTTGGGGAGAAATGAATGTTAAAACGGCCAAGTATTGTGATAAGGAAAGATTATAGGAAGGGCAACATGTGGGAATTAAGGAATGACAAACATGGAAGGATACATGTTGGAGAAGAGCTCCTTAAAGAAATGACTAGAAGGGGGAAACAGATAGAAATGGAGAATAGTCTGGTACACAAGAAGAGAGCTCTTCTCCGTCTCTTGACTTGCAAAGATAAAGGTGGGAACTGTGATGTCGTTCACACATATCTGTGTGTGCTGAAATCTACCAGGTGTATATTCAGTGTCAAGGCCAATCTGATTATGCATATCCAGCAGAGGTGTATCTGCTCTCTGTTTCTGCGTTATCTTCCCCTCTGGAGCCGCCTCTTCTTACACACACTGTAATCTAAAGATATGCATTACTTATGAGGACTCTTGTTTACATAATCCTTCACCGAACCCCATGACCGTTACCATACAGCTGCTACGTTCAAATCCTCAGTGTAACCAAACTCTAAATCTCAATATGTGAGATTGTGTGAGAAGCTATCGTCGAGGAGCAGAAGGGTTTTTATGGAGAAGCAGAATCCCTTCAAAAGATGCTTTAAGACCAGTTTGATATGTCGTCACATCTAGCAATCCAGGTGATTGTGAACGATTAACTGACACATCGATGTTGACTCGGGAAACATCACCACATTATCTGTCCTACAGTTCACGTTCTCACAAAATCCAGATGAGTCAAAGACATACGATACGATATGATAACGCAGATCAAGAAAGAAAAGTTGTTGTGCGTCGGCACCTGTGTTAAATGTGTTTTGTTAGTTTAGATATTTATCTCTCGTTTCTGGTCCCTTTTCTTCCTGTCTTGGTTGTTTTCCCGCCATCGTCAGTGTCTGCCCCGCCCCTGATTGTGTCCACTTACCTCTTGTATATAGTGTCCTGTCTCCCTTTGTTTTTTGCCAGATTGTCTTGTGTCTTTTGCCAAACTCTCCAGCGTTATCCACATTTTTCTCGTTATCGTTACGGTCATTGTTCACTTATATAGTCAGGTAAGATCAGGTAATAGTATTGTTCTAGGTATTTTGTTAGGTAAGCGTGTAGATGTATCTTTATGTATTTTTCTGGATCTGCCGATCCTGTGGTTTTGGTGTTACGATACTACTTTTCAAATAAAGAGTCTTTTGATACTTGAGTCCCGTGTCTGCATTCGTGCTTTTGGGTCCATTTTGGCCGAAAATAGTATGGGAAGGAGGGGGGGAGGGGGGGGGGGTGTGACCTAACGCAAGAGAAGGGGTAAAAGCTCTCAACGCGCTGGTCCTCGCATTGACAGAAGAACAACACCTCAACACAAACGCCACTAACAAAGTAAACTGTAATTGACCTGCCGCCATTAAGCCCAAACTACATCTATCATTCCACGTGGCTCTCACAGCGTCTTTCATCTGTTGTCTCTCCCCTCCTGAGCTTCACACACTCATGCACTGACTCCATTAGTTAAAGTGAAAATCAGTGTAATCACCGTTCGCCGGCAGTCCGCTGAAACACGGCTTCTTCCCTCGCTCTGGCCAAGTCATTACCTCACAGGGCAGCCGCTGATAAACAGGGCAACACAACATCAACACACACTTTCTGTCCAGGCATATGGGCTTCAACTGCGCACGCACATGAACTGATGCATGCTAACTAACACAATTCATGAGGCGAGACCTCCATAAACATGTGCACACACTCGCAGTGAAGACCATCGTGGCCACACGCAGGTCCTGTTGCCTGGAAACAAAACTAACTTCTTATAAGAAATCACACATTTCAACAAACTGATGAAGATGTGGATATGGAGGAAGAGGAAGGAAAAAAAACCTTTAAGCTGTGATGGGCATGGGCGTAAATTAAAAAAAAAAAGGTTAAAGAAAGGATTTGAAAGTGTCTTTGACGAACTTACCATGGTGATAGAAAAATAGACTGAAGAGAAGAGTGGGCAGTGACAGGTAATGTCGACTTTAATATAGTATAGTGCATCAACCATTTACAGATCGTTTATTCCCGTCAAAACACACAGAAAAGCGATATGTTAAGATTTAAAAACAAGACTACATTTCATTATTCAAACAAGTTTTTTCGGCCAATAGTTTGTTTTCTCTTCAGTTCAGGTTTTGAATTCATGCTTATTTCTAATCAATGGAGATCTTAATTGATCTTAATCTTAATTGAAAGATAAAACAGCTCTTTGAAGTAGAAAGGACTTTTTGAGATTTTCAAAGGAACCTAAACACACATGCTACTGTACCTCCAAAAAATAAGATAACAATTTGGGCTGAAGACTTTGATTGCTTCATCGCTGAGCTTAAGAAATAACTGGCGTTTATTTTCACCAGTTTTTTTAATACGCCACAGATTATCTATGCATCTTTAACACACATGCAGATAACCAAAGAGACACACACACATGTTAGATAACTGTGTAGTGGATGAAAAACACCAACACAATACCCTACCCAATCTATCTAATTCATTATGTCTATTGACAAACAAAGACAGATATAGGCTGGTGCAGTGCTCACATATGTTCTCGTAGGTCAACCTGGAAGTTAGCATCCCCCTGGTTCACTCCCCAAAAATGGGGAAATCCCATTGGCTGAATTTTGCAGAAAATAAGATATTTGGCAAATTATACTTAACATCTTTTGTTCAGCAGGATAATCTCCACATATAAACACCATTGTGATTTTTGAAGGGTAAATTGGGTAATTGGGAGAAATATTAAGCCAACGTAATGCTTTGAACAGACTACAGAATATCGCTGTCACATGACTTCACGTCACCACCGCTAAGCTAAAGGCGGCTAATGTTGGGCTATAAAGGAACTAGAGCACGGTCACATGACTTCACGTCACCACCGCTAAGCTAAAGGCGGCTAATGTTGGGCTATAAAGGAACTACAGCACGGTCACATGACTTCACGTCACCACCGCTAAGCTAAAGGCGGCTAATGTTGGGCTATAAAGGAACTAGAGCACGGTCACATGACTTCACGTCACCACCGCTAAGCTAAAGGCGGCTAATGTTGGGCTATAAAGGAACTACAGCACGGTCACATGACTTCACGTCACCACCGCTAAGCTAAAGGTGGCTAATGTTGGGCTATAAAGGAACTACAGCACGGTCACATGACTTCACGTCACCACCGCTAAGCTAAAGGCGGCTAATGTTGGGCTATAAAGGAACTACAGCACGGTCACATGACTTCACGTCACCACCGCTAAGCTAAAGGTGGCTAATGTTGGGCTATAAAGGAACTACAGCACGGTCACATGACTTCACGTCACCACCGCTAAGCTAAAGGCGGCTAATGTTGGGCTATAAAGGAACTACAGCACGGTCACATGACTTCACGTCACCACCGCTAAGCTAAAGGCGGCTAATGTTGGGCTATAAAGGAACTACAGCACGGTCACATGACTTCGCGTCACCACCGCTAAGCTAAAGGCGGCTAATGTTGGGCTATAAAGGAACTACAGCACGGTCACATGACTTCGCGTCACCACCGCTAAGCTAAAGGCGGCTAATGTTGGGCTATAAAGGAACTACAGCACGGTCACATGACTTCACGTCACCACTGCTAAGCTAAAGGAGGCTAATGTTGGGCTATAAAGGAACTACAGCACGGACACATGACTTCACGTCACCACCGCTAAGCTAAAGGCGGCTAATGTTGGGCTATAAAGGAACTACAGCACGGTCACATGACTTTGCGTCACCACCGCTAAGCTAAAGGCGGCTAATGTTGGGCTATAAAGGAACTACAGCACAGTCACATGACTTCACGTCACCACCGCTAAGCTATAGGCGGCTAATGTTGGGCTATAAAGGAACTACAGCACGGTCACATGACTTCCCGTCACCACCGCTAAGCTAAAGGAGGCTAATGTTGGGCTATAAAGGAACTACAGCACGGTCACATGACTTCACGTCACCACCGCTAAGCTAAAGGAGGCTAATGTTGAGCTATAAAGGAACTACAGCACGGTCACATGACTTCACGTCACCACCGCTAAGCTAAAGGCAGCTAATGTTGGGCTATAAAGGAACTAGAGCACGGTCACATGACTTCACGTCACCATCGCTAAGCTAAAGAGGCTAATGTTGGGCTATCAAGGAACTACAGCACGGTCACATGACTTCACGTCACCACCGCTAAGCTAAAGGGGCTAATGTTGGGCTATCAAGGAACTACAGCACGGTCACATGACTTCACGTCACCACCGCTAAGCTAAAGGAGGCTGATGTTAGGCTATAAAGGAACTACAGCACGGTCACATGACTTCACTTCACCACCGCTAAGCTAAAGGTGGCTAATGTTGGGCTATAAAGGAACTACAGCATGGTCACGTGACTTCACGTCACCACCGCTAAGCTAAAGGTGGCTAATGTTGGGCTAAAGGAACTACAGCACGGTCACATGACTTCACGTCACCACCGCTAAGCTAAAGGAGGCTAATGTTGGGCTATAAGGGAACTACAGCATGGTCACATGACTTCACGTCACCACCGCTAAGCTAAAGGCGGCTAATATTGGGCTATAAAGGAACTACAGCACGGTCACATATTTTCCTGGTTTGAGGACTCATTACTGCACCACTCTAGAGTTCACCTACATCAACCCTGACCTCTACTACACACACATTCCCTCACACACACATTCCCTCACACACTGTCTAAATGTCAAAACTATGTTGTCAGAAAGTTATCCTCTAGAGAAAATGGTAGCCGAGCGGTGTTGAACTCTCCAAAGCCCTGGAGATGTTTCCCTTCATGACCCTATGCTCTCAGGGTCAGTGCTCTTTGATTGGGTCAGAGCTTCCAGCCTCACTAATTGGCTGTTTGGCACGAAAGATGACTTTTAATATATGTGGACGGGTGGTAATTGGAAGTCTTTGCGAAGCAACAACTCACAGGCTCAACAAGGAATACCAGAGGGAAGAGAACAATGAGGCGGAGAATAATAATTAGGCTTATGTTACTCTAAAGGGCAAGAATGGAGAAGTTACTAATTTCTCAATTTGTGTGGATAAAGTGCAACCGATAAAAGGTATTAATCCTGTGAGGGCCATTTGTGTTACTGTTACTGACCAAGAATGCTTAGTACAAGAAAAGTCAGGGAGTGGAATTAACTCTGAACACACACTACACAACCTGCTGATGACTGCAAGAGAGGATTTAAAAGTGGCTCACGTTTTTACGATATCAATTAAATAATTAATATAGAATTAACAAAGCTCATGTTGTCTAGAATTACACATAACTATCTGATGAACTTAAAAAATTACAAATCAATGTTAGAAATCAATGAATGCTTTGGTTAGGTTTCAGTCAAAACATTACTTAATTTGCCTTAAAATAAGTACTTTTTACAATTGTTTCACATCATATTGAGGATTTTTGGTTAGTCAGATTATTTTCACCCACTTTCATAAAAAAACATTATTTTAGGAGACAATTCAGGCGTTAAAGAGAAACCATCTGGTAATATATGTATTGATATTCATTTGACAAATCTACTTGTAAGTAGCTGCCACTGATGAAACAATGTTTTTCACATTCTTGTTTCTCATCTATTTTAAAACGATATGCCTCATGAAATCAAGGGAACATATCGTCATGGTGATTTATACTAAATGCAATCCAAACAACAACCTCTGACTTAGATTTAATTTACATTTCAGTCATTAAGTAAATGGCGTCCTCTACTTAAGCAGCTCACACCAAGAGAAACAACACAATCTGTTTTAATGATTTCACTGCCGACGTTATGAGGACGCATTAGTGAGAAGTGCAGAGGTCAGAACAACACATACTGACGAAATATTACTCCTGTTCCCATGATATATTACACCTATTAATCACTCGTTTATTGTTGACATTGAGATGTGTTAAGAGCGAAAGGGAATACCAGGCGCAAGTCATTGAAAGGGGTTTTGGGAGGTTGAGATATAATGAAGATTTCGAAAGTCAAATGATTAAAATGTGTAATCAGATTAATCACAGCTTAAAAATTAATTAATCAGATTAATCACCATTCGAACTATGTCCAAAATATGCCATTTCTTTATGTATATTGTTGTGGGAATGGAAAGATAAATGAAAGAAGGCGGATATATCCATTTAACATACAGTATGTATGTTTATTATAACATTGTTCTGCATGTCAACATGAAAGACAGCCCACACACCTATCAATCATCAAACCGTGGGGTCTGAATTCATTACGTGTTGATTTCTATCAACGGGAGAGTACTTCAGGAAAGTCGACAGAGGGGGGGGGGCTAGTGGAGTACTTCGTGACCACAGAGTGTGAACGTTGTGATCAGCTGTTTTAGCGCAGTTCTCCAGTGAGGGGGGGAGTCTCCCTCCGCAGCCGGTTGGCGTAGTTTTGGCACAGTTCCGTTGTACAGACCGACGTTAACAGCAGCCTGTCTGTGCACACGGAGACCGACTCTGTCGTCCGGTGATCTAACCGCCTTCTGGAAAAGCTTCACAAGTACGTCGGTACGCAAATGCGCTTTGTGACACAAGTGACGGTACGCATTTCAGATTACGCACATAACCTGCGTACCAGTTATGTGCACCCCTGTACCAGAGCCATATTATTACTAGTATATGGCTCTGCCCTGTACTACAGCAAGAGTATTCTCCGTCGGGACTTCCTGCAACAACACCACGCCGTTATCAAAGATGTTCTATTGAGAAGACGATCACTACGTGACAAAAGTTTTCAAAACCGTGGCTACTGAAATCAATCTCACTGACTGCTGTCTGTGCAATTTACTCCGCGCGAGTTGGCAGACTTTATTTTGCTTACTTTAACATCATGTCTCATGGTGGGGCTAAGCCATTTCTTGGTATGGGTGTAGCCTACCCCAGCCATACCCTGGCGCTGCCACTGGTGGCACGTATGGGGCGGGCCATTCTGCACATGAGTTAAATGCTTTAAATATTTTAACGCAATTCATTCAAAAAATTAATTACCGCCGTTAACGCGATAATTTTGACAGCACTAATATGTTCACAATTTTATTTCAAGGCATTTATACATGTCTGCTTTTACAAGGACTCTTTCTTAATAACAACTGGAAAATGCTCATCCAATGCATATTCCTAGAGTTGTATGTACACTTTTAGGAGTGTTCTAGCTGTTGTAGTGCCTTTATGCTCTTATATCCACATTACTGAACATGATGAAAACATCTTTTTGTATAAAATATTTTCAGTCAAAGCACGTTATCATTGAAATATCATTTAATCAAAAATGTTTTCATATATGATTTTCCTCAAATCGCACACTGCTGGTGTGAGAATGCCCGAGCGGCCATGGAGGAGCAGGCCGGTTGGTGTTTTTCCATCCACTGTGACAACATGGCGGCCCTCCACCACCCACACAGTGGCCGTTTCTCAATCTCGAGGATACTGGCTTGGTAGTCGCGCACTTCAAAGTCACTTCCTTAAGAAACAAAGCAAGTATGCTTCCAAGCCACGGCTTCGGAAAACGAAGAAGAATGGAACAGGCTAACAAGTGTGCCACTCTCTCTAACGGTTTCAACATAAACTGTACCGAAAAGAAATACCTCACTATGTCTATCTAATTATGAACTTGCTTTACTTTTTGAAATTGGTCCGTGCGCAAAGCATTGTGGGGATGTTAAGGATGCAAAGTCTACCCATGTGCAGCCTCGAAATTTCCCCCAAACCAAGGACGCGGCCTCGGTGGAATTCCAAGTATGCTGGAGATTGGAACAGTCCTTCGGCGGCACTCGATGACGTAGCATCCTTGATATATTGGCTTGGAAGCCAGTATCCTCGAGATTGAGAAACGGCCAGTATACCACACAGTTCTCAACAACCCTGACTGACAGAAAGCAGCACATACACCCGGACTAATCAAACACACAAGACACAGGTGAGGGGGGGGGGGGGGCACAGAGACCGGAAGCAACAGACAAGACGGGAGTGAACACTTATACAATTAATGCAATTTAATCATTTAATAAATACTACATCAATAAATAGTATAAACTATGTACAAATATGCAATGCCAAACTGTAATATGCAATCACGCTAATAAAGTGCAAACTGTTCCCTACTAAAGTGCCGAGTGACATTATTTCCGTGCACAGGGAAGTTGTCGTCAATGTACCCGATACAGTACAATGATTATATAAACATGTTAACGGCGTCTCGTCGTGTTGAAGCTATTATTCTATTTAAAAGTAGTACACGTTATGACCAGGTAACGGTATAACCATGTTATAGTATATTAAATGCAGTGTTGTTGTATATACTATTCAATAAGCAAGGTAATGGACTAGGTTAGATGAAGTGTGGATTGAAATCAACTGCAATTTACTTTCAATACATCTTCGTTCAAGTTGTACCTTCACTAAAGGTTTGGGAACATGATATTTAAGATATTCTTGCAGTCCAAGTGGCCTAGAAACTTGGTGCATTGTGTAAACGGCCAATGTACCGTTGTAACGGACTATCGTGAACCTTCACAAACGGTCCTGAGCTTTGGGCAATGTTCAAGGGTCAACAATGGGCACAAGGTTGGGTGTTTAGAAATTGTTTTAGTCAATGTATTGAACATGTCAGAAACAAAAATATACAACAATAATATATATATATATATATATATTTTTTTTTTCTCACTCAAATTAATAATTATAACAAAGTACAAAAAAAAAAAAATAATAATAATAATAATGTTCAGATAGTCTCTGTTCATGTTCAACAGGGGCAAGAAGAAGCTTAAAAAAACTTTTCTGGTCCTACCCCCTCTAACATATATTTTTCTTATAAAACATTAGGTCATCGTCATCAGCGACATGTTTGTCTTGTTCATCTTTTTTTTCCTTTTTTTTTTTACAAAACAATCAGAAAGAAATTACTTTCACAATTACAAGAAATAACAACAACTGGGATTTCACAGGTCCTGTTCATAACCACTAATGATGTGGCTCCTAAATAATCCTTTCAGGTCGGATAGACTACAATATGTCATCGTTACAGTTGCTCCACAGACGAACACCTCTCGATGAGATGCAATGAAGTTTGGCATTTGTCCGTACGGGTGGTTTTTTGAAAATGCAGTTTCCTCTCAACGTGCATGCTTTCTCT
>NC_047503.1:47652725-47767725 GCF_902827115.2 Pseudochaenichthys georgianus
CTGAACATCAGCAGGAGAGGACTCTTTAAAGTAGAGACACTACATACTGATATACACCTGAACATCAGCAGGAGAGGACTCTTTAAAGCAGAGACACTACATACTGATATACACCTGAACATCAGCAGGAGAGGACTCTTTAAAGTAGAGACACTACATACTGATATACACCTGAACATCAGCAGGAGAGGACTCTTTAAAGTAGAGACACTACATACTGATATACACCTGAACATCAGCAGGAGAGGACTCTTTAAAGTAGAGACACTACATACTGATATACACCTGAACATCAGCAGGAGAGGACTCTTTAAAGTAGAGACACTACATACTGATATACACCTGAACATCAGCAGGAGAGGACTCTTTAAAGTAGAGACACTACATACTGATATACACCTGAACATCAGCAGGAGAGGACTCTTTAAAGCAGAGACACGACATACTGATATACACCTGAACATCAGCAGGAGAGGACTCTTTAAAGTAGAGACACTACATACTGATATACACCTGAACATCAGCAGGAGAGGACTCTTTAAAGTAGAGACACTACATACTGATATACACCTGAACATCAGGCAGGAGAGGAACTCTTTAAAGTAGAGACACTACATACTGATATACACCTGAACATCAGCAGGAGAGGACTCTTTAAAGTAGAGACACTACATACTGATATAACACCTGAACATCAGCAGGAGAGGACTCTTTAAAGTAGCAGACACTACATACTGATATACACCTGAACATCCGCAGGAGAGGACTCTTTAAAGTAGAGACACTACATACTGATATACACCTGAACATCAGCAGGAGAGGACTCTTTAAAGTAGAGACACTACATACTGATATACACCTGAACATCAGCAGGAGAGGACTCTTTAAAGTAGAGACACTACATACTGATATACACCTGAACATCAGCAGGAGAGGACTCTTTAAAGTAGAGACACTACATACTGATATACACCTGAACATCAGCAGCAGAGGACTCTTTAAAGTAGAGATACTACATACTGATATACACCTGAACATCAGCAGGAGAGGACTCTTTAAAGTAGAGACACTACATACTGATATACACCTGAACATCAGCAGGAGAGGACTCTTTAAAGTAGAGACACTACATACTGATATACACCTGAACATCAGCAGGAGAGGACTCTTTAAAGTAGAGACACTACATACTGATATACACCTGAACATCAGCAGGAGAGGACTCTTTAAAGTAGAGACACTACATACTGATATACACCTGAACATCAGCAGGAGAGGACTCTTTAAAGTAGAGACACTACATACTGATATACACCTGAACATCAGCAGGAGAGGACTCTTTAAAGTAGAGACACTACATACTGATATACACCTGAACATCAGCAGGAGAGGACTCTTTAAAGTAGAGACACTACATACTGATATACACCTGAACATCAGCAGGAGAGGACTCTTTAAAGTAGAGACACTACATACTGATATACACCTGAACATCAGTATGTAGAGGACTCTTTAAAGTAGAGACACTACATACTGATATACACCTGAACATCAGCAGGAGAGGACTCTTTAAAGTAGAGACACTACATACTGATATACACCTGAACATCAGCAGGAGAGGACTCTTTAAAGTAGAGACACTACATACTGATATACACCTGAACATCAGCAGGAGAGGACTCTTTAAAGTAGAGACACTACATACTGATATACACCTGAACATCAGCAGGAGAGGACTCTTTAAAGTAGAGACACTACATACTGATATACACCTGAACATCAGCAGGAGAGGACTCTTTAAAGTAGAGACACTACATACTGATATACACCTGAACATCAGCAGGAGAGGACTCTTTAAAGTAGAGACACTACATACTGATATACACCTGAACATCAGCAGGAGAGGACTCTTTAAAGTAGAGACACTACATACTGATATACACCTGAACATCAGCAGGAGAGGACTCTTTAAAGTAGAGACACTACATACTGATATACACCTGAACATCAGCAGGAGAGGACTCTTTAAAGTAGAGACACTACATACTGATATACACCTGAACATCAGCAGGAGAGGACTCTTTAAAGTAGAGACACTACATACTGATATACACCTGAACATCAGCAGGAGAGGACTCTTTAAAGTAGAGACACTACATACTGATATACACCTGAACATCAGCAGGAGAGGACTCTTTAAAGTAGAGACACTACATACTGATATACACCTGAACATCAGCAGGAGAGGACTCTTTAAAGTAGAGACACTACATACTGATATACACCTGAACATCAGCAGGAGAGGACTCTTTAAAGTAGAGACACTACATACTGATATACACCTGAACATCCGCAGGAGAGGACTCTTTAAAGTAGAGACACTACATACTGATATACACCTGAACATCAGCAGGAGAGGACTCTTTAAAGTAGAGACACTACATACTGATATACACCTGAACATCAGCAGGAGAGGACTCTTTAAAGTAGAGACACTACATACTGATATACACCTGAACATCAGCAGGAGAGGACTCTTTAAAGTAGAGACACTACATACTGATATACACCTGAACATCAGCAGCAGAGGACTCTTTAAAGTAGAGACACTACATACTGATATACACCTGAACATTCAGCAGGAGAGGACTCTTTAAAGTAGAGACACTACATACTGATATACACCTGAACATCAGCAGGAGAGGACTCTTTAAAGTAGAGACACTACATACTGATATACACCTGAACATCAGCAGGAGAGGACTCTTTAAAGTAGAGACACTACATACTGATATACACCTGAACATTAGCAGGAGAGGACTCTTTAAAGTAGAGACACTACATACTGATATACACCTGAACATCAGCAGGTGAGGACTCTTTAAAGTAGAGACACTACATACTGATATACACCTCAACATCAGCAGGAGAGGACTCTTTAAAGTAGAGACACTACATACTGATATACACCTGAACATCAGCAGGAGAGGACTCTTTAAAGTGGAGACACTACATACTGATATACACCTGAACATCAGCAGGTGAGGACTCTTTAAAGTAGAGACACTACATACTGATATACACCTGAACATCAGCAGGTGAGGACTCTTTAAAGTAGAGACACTACATACTGATATACACCTGAACATCAGCAGGAGAGGACTCTTTAAAGTAGAGACACTACATACTGATATACACCTGAACATCAGCAGGTGAGGACTCTTTAAAGTAGAGACACTACACACTGATATACACCTGAACATCAGCAGGAGAGGACTCTTTAAAGCAGAGACACTACATACTGATATACACCTGAACATCAGCAGGTGAGGACTCTTTAAAGTAGAGTCACTACATACTGATATACACCTGAACATCAGCAGGTGAGGACTCTTTAAAGTAGAGACACTACATACTGATATACACCTGAACATCAGCAGGAGAGGACTCTTTAAAGTAGAGACACTACATACTGATACACACCTGAACATCAGCAGGAGAGGACTCTTTAAAGTAGAGACACTACATACTGATATACACCTGCACATCAGCAGGAGAGGACTCTTTAAAGTAGAAACTCTACATACTGATATACACCTGAACATCAGCAGGAGAGGACTCTTTAAAGTACAGACACTACATACTGATATACACCTGAACATCAGCAGGAGAGGACTCTTTAAAGTACAGACACTACATACTGATATACACCTGGATATGATACCCTTATTACTTAGATCTAAATACAAAAAACACAGACTTCTCAGATATCGTAGGCATTAACGTTTCTGCCTTTGGTAAACATTTTAATATTGGCAATAATAACCACCAGTCCCTTGTATCTCACGTTGAATTACCATGACAATCCGTCTCTGTAAAACGGCTGTACAGCGACCTACTGTACTTTCTCTACCTTCAACATGTTTTCTGTAATTTGTGCAAAAATATTGAAATGTATGTACATTGTTTCTGGCGATTTCATTTAATTACCGATGTCTCTTTGATCGCTACTGCTCGGCAATGCGTCTGTCAGTGCATCTTATATAGACATTCACATTAAAGTACATCTACGTCACTCTATGACCTTATGGAAATCTGCTTTTATTTATATAACTGGGATCCAGAGGTCTCAATTGTTAACTTTGCAAGGTTAATATATTCGGAATAACAAGATCGCTCCGAGAGAAGTCTAAATGGATTTAAGTGGTGTCGAACGAAGATGACAGGGTTACGGTTAGATACATTGTATATAATTATGCAGTGAAAACCATATATTGTCACTGCCTTTATCTTGTAGGGACACGCGAGGCAATACACGCTGGTTTCAAATGAATAGCATTACCTATGTTCCTCAGGGGAGACTCAACGTCCAACCCCAGTCCTCTGCTACGCTGAAAGAGAATTAGCAGCCGAAGGAAAGGAGTATGTGTCTCATTATATTTTTCTTTATAATTGGCTTCCATGTTGTTTAGGGATTTGAAAATGGTAACTTTTCCTGTGTGGACCAAAACACGTCTTCCACCCTCAAATGGATTCTCTTAAAAAGGTTATTCTGGGCACATGCATGGATGCAAATTGGAGGCACACTCATCAGGGAGCGCTGGCTGTTTGTTATACATAATTGAATTTCTTATGCTCTGAAGATGTTTAGTCACCAGCCCTTTTCTCTGAAGCTTTATCACTTATGGCATTTTCTCACTTTACTCACATCGGCGTCGATACAAACACTGAATAATTTGACATTTTTTGGAAACAGAATATTAGATTTGTCCTCCTTATTAATTTAAATGGCATTTCTTTAACCACATTTCCTGTTATGATATTCCCCTTTTCTTATATTCATTCTCAACACCCTCTTTCTGAGTATGATACATCTCACTTTCAACTCGATGAATTAACAAGCAGTGAATGTGGTTAAATAGCTTTGACATCTGGCACACTAATGTAGGAGACAACAAGGCATTTGGCATCAGACCAAGATTAACTGTATTCATATGAATCTGAAGTAAAGCTATGTTTAACACTTGACCAAAATGTACAATTATCTTTTCTCCTTCCTCTTCTAGTTGACTGGGGCAATAACTCTACATCTATCTCAAGCTTAAGTCAAGTCTCAAGTCATGAATACCAAGTCAAAGTCAAGTCAAGTCTTTCATCAATGTAAGTTAAGCAAGTCTCAAGTCAAAAAATATGCGACTCGAGTCAAGTCATGTGACTTGAGTCCCCACCTCTGGTGTATATCTCCACCATTAAACTGTCATATTCTGCACATTTCTTATACTATCTACATACATCTTATAAGAGTATGATACATATGTATAATATCAGTTAAAATAAGTGCTTAAACATAGTTAACATTGCAGGAAAGCAATATATTAGACGTTAAGTACTTTGTCAGGCTTAATATTTATCTGTAGATACAAATGTCACTGTGCTCTGCATGTGTGACCATTAAAGAGGGTTTCATCCCATATTCTTCTTCTATACCCCCAAAGGTTTTGTCTTATTCAAAAGAAGACCTTAACCTAAAGTATTCTTTAATGTTTTAATTAATTATTAGTTTGTCTGTTTTACACATCCTCCTATTAATATCTTTTTTATCTTAAAAACAAAGACCGTTATGGTGTAAATACAGCCTATCTACAGTACAGTTCAGTCGTTCCAACGAGCACCGAATTATCCTGTGCTCTTAGTAAAGCGTTAAGATTCAAGCAGAGCTCCAACACTTCATATCAAGTTCACTCAACATACAGTTAACTCCCTTATCGAGACATATTCATTACATCTGATGTCCTTGCAAAAGAAGAAGTACTCTTTAATATGACTAGTAATCAACTGTTGACTAATCAGGTTATTTGTACTAATCAGTATCATTACGTTGTTGTTGTTTCGGCATACTTTTGATGTGTGTATTGCAATGAAATCACTTCATGTAGGGAAGGGTACCGTTAAGGTTTTAACGGTACTACTACTTTTATCGATACCGCTTATCGATCCGGTCTTTTAACGGTACTCTTATCGGTTATTTTGGAAATACAAAATATTTCACATCAAAAGAAACAACAATATTTTAACAAATCGTATTAAATAATGTGATGACAGAACTATGAACAGAATAGCTGAAACTTTAACAAAATAAATAACTCAGTTTCCTCTAATCATTAACCCATGTTTGTATGATTGAGTTAACTTCGTGTGTTGCTGCTAGCACACATAACACAGAGTGGAAACGTTCCTCGTGGACGGGGCTACAGAGCTGCTGGAAAGACAGTGGAACCCGGTGCATTCCTCCGTCTGGATGTGGAGCACTTTTGCTAAATGTTTAGACGAATTGCTCGTGTTACCGCCCTTACATGTTAAACTGTTATTGCACTTTAGGCAACGAGCATCGAGACGGGAAAAGATCTAGAATACTAAAAATAATCATAGACGCATTTTGCAGTCTTTGTGCGTATTAGAAACAGAGTTGGTGACACTAATACGGCAATATAATTATAGTTTGTGTAGCAAAAATATATACGACATATTTGTTACATGTCTCCAGTAGGCTACCGATAAAAAGACCGATAACGTCGGAGCTTAACGGTACCACGGTCTTTAATAATTCAGCCCGGGGGCCGGGCCCGTTTAATACCGGGGCTCGGTACCCATCCCTACTGTATGCCTCTGTAGTAAACACGATTTGATTCAGCTTTTCTCACTTTCTATATTCAGCTAATAAAGCTTTGTGAAATGTACTAGTTGTGTCTCTGGTTGGTGTTATTAAATCAAATCAAATTAAAAGGTATTATAGCCCCAAATCACAAGAAATGCCTCAAAGGGCAGTACAAAGCAAACAGAAGCAAAGACAAAAACAAAATACAAACGTCATAGCATAACAATTATCAAAACATTGTACAACATTATCCCTAAGTATTGCCATGTGATGAAAGCAAATGATGGTAACGATGAGCCAAAACTAGGCAAGGCAACTTTATTTATATAGAACTTTTATGTACGCAACAATTCAAAGTGCTTTTACAGAGTGCGTCTCCTTGGGTGAGGCAGAGTCGGGTACCCATGACGTCACCTGTGGTGTCCCTCAAGGATCAGTGCTCGGCCCCACCCTGTTCACACTCTGCATGCTCCCCCTTGACTAGGTGATGGAAGCTAGATGCGAAGAGATGGGTTTTGAGTTTGCTTTTAAAGGACTCAACGGTTATAAAACCAAAAAGATGCCATTTGGTTTCCCAACATACAGTATAGGACTTTCATAGCATGCATAAGGCACCAATCGTGTATTTAGTCCATGGCTGAAGAAACATTGTTGGTATCTGGGGAGGCGTGTGATGCAGTGGACTAGTACATTGGTGTTGGGATCAGGGGGGCACAGGTTCAAACCCCACTGCAGTCAGCATGTCGTTGTGTCCCTGACACACTTCACCCCAAATTGCTCCTGTGGGGATTGTCCACAGTATAGAGAATGTAAGTCGCTTTGGATAAAAGCGTCTAACAAGTGACATGTAATGTAATGTAATTTATCTACATGGAGATAAGCCACACCTTCTTGTTTGAGTGACACAAGTAAAAACACACTTCATCAGTATACCCTAGGGGTGGGGGAATAATCAATACAGCATAGTATCGCGATACTTTGCGTGGCGATATTGTATCGATACACGGATGCCTAGTATCGATATTGTATTATATACTTTTTTTTTTTTTTTAAATGTATATAAACTGTAGCATGTCTATGGAAGCCTGTTTGCGCCACAGGGAAAAAAAACAAAGTCATTATAATGACTTGGTTATCTCATTATATTGACTTAATATCTCAAATCAGGCCTCCTTCAGTAGACACACATTTAGGTGTCGCGGGGTATGTTTCTGAGAGATGTGGGATAGTAGTCTCAATATAATGAGATAGCAAGTCAATATAATGACTTACATGATTGTTTATTTTTTTTTCCTCTGGCGCAAACAGGCATACATATCCCTTCGAAAGATGGTCGTATCTAAAACAGGAAGTTACATTAAGACACGTGTACAATTGCAATGAAAATAACAAAAACAATGCCATCTCCTTTTCCGGTTCAAAGAACACACATTGGGTTATTCACATAAACTATTCATATTCAAATAAGTGTTTTAACCAGGAGGGGAAGACGGACATGGATATGACCCATGTGATTTGCAATATCGCAATTTACCGTGGCTTAAGTATCGCGATAGTATCGTATCGTGGAGAGCCTGGGGATTCCCACCCCTAAAACGCACCATTACGGCACACCTTTGAATCGCTTGATTAAAGGTTAACTAGGTGGGGTGCCGTCTGGGTGTGGGTGTGCTTTGTGGGTGTTCACAGGTTCATGGCTGATGAGTCGCACCGGTGGGAGGATACCTGCCTGATGAGCTGCACCTGGAGAAGAAGAGGATATAGGAGGAGCCCAGTCGTTACGTCGCTCTGTCTCCTCTGGGCACTTGTCCTGTGCCAGCGTCAGGGACCTGTTGCTGGTTCTTCTTGTTGTTGTTTGTTTGTTTTGAATAAACGAACGTTATATCATACCCCTCGTCTCGCCTCCCCGCTTTATGTTGCAGCCCAGGAGCCGGGTTGTAACATATGGGGGCTCGTTGCTTTGGACCTGGGAAACGTGTGCGACCTGGATGTCCGTTGTGGGGACGGATTTCGCGCAGCTGCTGTTGTCATTGTGTGCAGCTGATTGGCTGGGAGTAGCGTTACGGGGGTGAGTGTTTTGCAGTTCTAATGTACAGAGAGTGTATGGCAGCGAGTACGAGCACAGATCGTTAGTTACCATGGTAGCTGTCCCTGTAGGTGTAGTACGGTCTTCCTTGGAGGTCGTAGGGGGGGCTGTAGTGCGGTGTGAAAGTGGTTAGAGCTATTAGCTCGGGAGCACGCCGATGCTGCGGGTGGAGTTGCCGGTGTTCTGGTCGCTTCGCCGAGCTTACGGTATTAAGTGCGTAAGTACCCGCCATAACTAGCACCTGAAGACTAGCGGGGAGTTTAGCCAGTTACTGTGAGGCAGTTGGAGGGACAGACCGCGGTAGCATGGCTGTGTGGTAGCGTGAGCGTGCCACATAGCGTTGTCATGATGGAGAGTGTGGAGGAGTTTGTGAGAGCGCCTACAGAGGAGCTGCTGGAGGGCTTCTCACGTGAGCAGCTGGTCGGTGTGGCTGAACATTTCCGCTTGGATGTCGGGGATAAGAGGATGAAGGAGAACATAAGAGGGATTGTTAGAGCACATCTGTTCGAGTTGGGTGTTTTCAAAGGGGGAACATGTACTGGTGTTCCTGGCAGAGACGGTGGCAGTACGTCTGGCTGCCGTGATACAGACCTGACCTTTGAGCAGAGAAAGGAGCTGTTGCTGTTGCAGCTAGAAATGAAAAGGCTTGAGTTAGAGGAGCGGAGGTTGGGTTTACCTGCTGGGGCTGCAAGTCAGGCCTCTAGTTTCCCTGGTAGAGCTACTCCTTTTGACGTGGCAGGTAATCTGCGGGTTGTGCCTCAGTTTAATGAACGAGATCCGGATACATTTGTCTCCTTGTTTGAGCGTGTGGCTGAGAGCAGAGAGTGGTCGGATGCTAATAGCACCTTATTGCTGCAGTGTGTGCTAACGGGTAGGGCACAGGAAGCCTATTCTGCTTTAACGGTGGCGGATAGCAAAGTGTATCTGATGGTAAAACTAGTGTTGGGTGTAACGAGTTACAGTAATATATTACTTTTTGCTGTAACGAAGTAATGTAACGCATTACTAATGACATGTGGGTAATATATTACCCGTTACAACACATTTTAACCCGAAATGAAATGGTGTTTTGTTTTTTAACAATGTACTAACATAGCGAGACATTCCGACACCAGACACATTGTGCGGGTAGATTAGTAAACCTGGTGTGTACCCTCAGGCCTCGCGCCGGGATCTTCGGGCAGTTGAATGTCATGCACCCTCTATTCAGAAAAGAGAACGGAGCGAAAAATACTAACAACAAATTGTGTCCGGTGCGCGTGCCCTGCTCCGCTGCGCGCATCATTTCCAAAGTGCTTCCACAGCAGTGACACACGTCTGTGGATATTAGGGGTGCAACGGTTCACAAACATTTCGGTTCGGTACGTACCTCGTTTTTAGGTCACGGTTCGGTTCGGTACGTTTTCGGTACAGCAGAAAATTATCACAAAACATAACATATTTTTTTTTAATTATTATTAAACTGTGAATAATGTATTCACTCAAATAAATACAAAATATAATAAAATAAACATTAAGGTGCAGCTTTTCGATTAACTGAAATCATCTGTATTTGAACTTTACTGTACTAGTATCTAAGCAGCCAGCTTGACATTAGGACTTGCTTGTCATTGTATTTTCATGTTGTTTAAAGAAAGATGAACTTGTCCACATTGCTGCTGAAAGAGCAGATCTGCTAACCATGTCTCCTGCTGTGGAGAACACCCTCTCCAGGGACAGAGGTAGCAGATACAGCCAGGTAGCGCTTTGCTACCATGGCAACATAAGGATATTTGGCGTTTGTAATAGCTTTGGCTCGGTCTGAACTCTCTGCGAGTGGTGGAGGCTTAAATGCTAGCGGGAGTTGGGTTTGCACTTCAGTCTTTTGGTACCGGTGATATTCACGTTCGGGTGATGCCTTTTCAAATGAGTGTGCCAGTTTGATGTATTGCCAGCCGCGTAACCAATGTTAGTTGAACAATGTCGACAAACAGCTTTGGTTCGGTCCACCTGTCTTTGTCCGTCATCCTTGTTCGTAACTGCGAAACCAAAATGTTCCCAAACCGGAGACTTCAATGATGCTGGAGGATTTTCGAGCTCAACTTTATCTGCGTTCGCCATTTCGACAGTTCCTCAAATTACTGACTACATTTGAACGCATCCCTCTGACCAGCTCGTCCAATGAATTGACTTGCTCGCTCTATGACGCGTTGAACACAATGGGAGCAAATTACTCTGAATGCTGCGACGCAGCACCTGAGAATACTTCCAAGAAGTTGTTCACGTTCTCAATTTTTTACGTTTAACGTTATATTCGTTCGGTACACACGTGTACCGAACCGAAGGGCCCGTACCGAATAATTTCGGTACGGGTACGTGTACCGTTACACCCCTAGTGGATAATCATTTATACGAACATGGTTAAAGCAACCATCACTAAACACCAGCAACACTGCATCTACTGCAGACCGTAGCAACAGGTCGGATGGGGACATCACGTGACCCTCCGCCTGACTCGCCGCCCTCAACCCCGGAGCAGCACTCTTCGTTGCCCGAAACTACGCCGCCCCTCTGCGGCCTGCAGGTGCCAGCCAGGATACCACGGCAAAACAGAGCCTGCCCAGGTATATCTAAACAAGTACCCGCCTGTACAGTGGGGTTAGGTGGTCATTTTGCAGCTCGTGGTATACAAATAGACAAGGGCTAGAATATGTGAAAATAGGGCCATATTCTGCCCTGCCTGTAGAAATGTTGGTCAAACATAAAGCACACAATAGCACAGATGCCTTCACCACGAATGGCTACACAAAGATCTCATATCCCAAGTTTATCAACGAGCTGATGTTGCAGCTGAAATGATCTCCAGGTCACAAAGTCAACCTGATGATGTGATACCAGTTTTCAAGCACAGTAAATGTTCTCTTCCCAGAGTATATGATGGGACCAAGGTGATGTTTAGTAGGCTACATGGTTTTAATAATACTTTTGCTTTTCAATGTTTGCCATTTCAAACCATGAGCTGGTTCAAATAATATTTGCCTTGATTTACAAAATGTTCTCATTTGTTTTATCAGTAGTTTTGAAGCTGTTGTGCTTTTCGTTGCCACAGTCCACTTTGGACTGTATGAGATATTTCAGGATTGCACTTTTAACTCACTTGAAATGTTCTCACTTGCTTCGTTTCAAAACATAACAAATGCTATAATCTGTTCATGGGGACCATCAATGCTATTTCTCATTGCTGTTGCCGGCCACTATTGCTCATGTAAACCTGCTACTGCTGCCCCCCTGTAACCTCAGAGGCACCCTGAGTCCTGTTGTTCTGGAGCCGGGCCTGCACACGGCCACATGCTAAACACACTACAGAGCCCGTTCCGTGTCCTGTTAGTGTTTACTTCCTGTCTGCCTTCTTCTGGTGATTCATCTGACGTCCAGCGCTCCGTCTTTTAACCTCTTTTCCTTTCTCTTTCTGGATCCTCCTTAGCAACCTTCGTTATAGTCCTTGACAGTGGCCTGTACTGCTGTATTAACAACGTGTCACATGTTAAGAATTTACAATCAGAATCGAGTATTCAACTAACCCGTGTTATACAAGTTGTTAGTAGCCTTAAGGGCCTACCCAGTTGTTATGCTATACCACATCGCCCTTCATTGGATGTATAATGAGCTGCACTAAACTACATTTTAGCATTTCAAATACCTAGCCATTCTTTTGCGGTTATTTTGGTAAAGTAACTAGAAAAGTAACTAAAGTAGTGTAACTCATTACATTTCAGAGACAGTAATTTTGTAATGTAACTTATTACTTTCAAAAGAGAGTAATAAGTACTATATTACATTTTGGAAGTAACTTGCCCAACACTGGTTAAAACTGCGGTGTTGAGGGCTTACGAGTTGGTCCCTGAGGCGTATCGACAGAGGTTCAGGTCCTGGGAGAAGTCTGACAGGCAGACACATGTTGAGTTTGCCAGGGATCTGGTTACCTCTTTCGGTAGGTGGTGTAACTCCTTGAAGGTGGATACGTATGTCGCATTGTGTGAGTTGATGGTGTTGGAGCAATTTAAAAATGCTGTGCCCAGCCACATTGCGGTTTACATCAGCGAGCGCAAAGTGAAGACTGCTGCAGAGGCTGCTGCTCTGGCAGAGGACTATGGGGCGGTCGCGACTTCAGGGTCCAGGATGGAGGGGGTGTGTATCGTGCAGGGAGATGGGAAGAGAAAGCTAATCCGCACGGGGGTGAGCGTGAGGTGCGAGGTCCGCCACAAGGAGATTCGGAGATCTGTCATTCCTGCAGGGAGAGAGGGCACTGGAAGGCCGACTGTCCCAAAGCTAAGGCTAACGGGGGGAGCTGTGTAGGCCAGTTTTCGGCATTTGTGTCAACCGGATACGTGTCATTGGTGGGAAGTGATATCAGCGTGCCGGTAAAGATTTTGAGAGACACGGCATCGTATGACTCGTACATTCTGAGCTCTGTGTTACCGTTTTCGGATGAATCTGGGACTGGGGATTTTGTCCGGATGCGAGGGATGGGAATGAATGTTGTGCCCGTTCCTCTGCATGCTGTGGTGCTTTGCTCAGATCTGGTGCAGGGTGAGGTCGCCATGGGGGTCCGGCCTGTAATGCCAATTGGTGGTGTGGATGTTATCCTGGGTAACGGCCTGGCTGGCAGCCGTGTGTGGGCTGAGGGTCCACCGCCTACCATGCAGTCATCTTCGCCCACTGGGACTGTTAAGGCAGAGGAGAATGTCAAGTGCTCTCCTGCAGTGTTGGTGGCTTGCTCTGTGAGCCGTGCACAGGAGGAGTCTGAGCGGGGTGAAGAGGTCAGTGCGACAGATTCAGTGGGTATTCCTGACTGGTTGTTGTCGGTATCCCGCAGTGAGTTGGCGATGGAGCAGAAAGCGGATGTCTCCCTCGGTCCGTTTTTTGAGGCGGTTCTCTCCACCGGGGATGGAAATGGTGTCACCAGGGCTTGTCAGCTGCAAGGGGGATTGCTGGTCAGAAAGTGGTGGTCACGTGGGCAAGGCTTCATTGATGGGCCAGTATATCAGATTTTGGTTCCTGTCAGATTTCGTGAGGAGGTCCTCAGAAAAGCGCATGGGCAGTCGGGACATCTGGGTGTCCGTAGAACATGTGGTTACCTGTTGCGGCATGTCTTTTGGCCTGGGTTGAGGAGAGATGTGTCTCGGCATGTTGGGTCATGCCACGCATGTCGGACGGGTGGGGCAGTTCGGCAGCGACCTGGGGGTCAGGTCTTGGGTTTGTTGCCGGGGTCTAGGTTGCGGGTTCTGGAGGGACATTCCGGGTTCTTCCAGGTGCAGGGGACTGGCCAGAGTGGTCTTCTGTCCACGCCGGAATATCGGAGAAGAGCTCCTAGCATTTTGGGTACTAACGGTGTTCTTAGGGGAACTCCTTTCTTATGGGGGGGGGGTGACGACCCCTCCACACCACGTGGGGTGCCGTCTGGTTGTGGGTGTGCTTTGTGGGTGTTCACAGGTTCGGTCAAACAACTTTATTTACTTTAATAAAACGGATCAATAAAGCGGAATGTCTGCCTTTCTAGTACTCCTCTTCTTCTTCCTAATCTATCGTTATTGATAGGTCTGGACCCAGGGGTAGACCTGGAGCTTTGTAAAGGATATCATTATTCATCGTTGAAGGCAGTGAACGACACCTGAGAGCTGAACTCTGCATTGAGCAGGTGGATATGAGCCGTGAGTCTGCCTGCAGGGATCTAACGGAGCCGTACTGAGCTAATAAGGCCTGGTATGGTGATTTAAGCGAAGACTCTTGTGCCTCCCAGGCTAATTATCCAGGTCTCAGTCTGTCTAAAACGTTCCTTCTCCGTTCCCTCGACCACTCTGGGTCTATGTATTGCTCCTGGCCATATTCCCTCATTACTTAAGTCTTTCTTCCATTTCCCGCCTTTCCGCTACCGCTTGACTCTTATTTCATTATTAGCTTATGTTAAAATTCCCTTCCTACACTTTCTTCTCCTGCTCTCTGGTATGCAAGTTGGTTTTCCTAATGATGCCTCTCAGGGACTGCATTGTGTGTCTGCTTGGAATGCCGGTGTTACAAAGTCAGCTAACGGAGTGCATTTCTAATGTATTGATGTCACTAGTGGTTACAGTGTAAAAGCCAATACTATTTGGATTTCTTATTTTACACGTATTGTTTGCCTGACCTCCTGTTTCTTCGTTGGCTTAATGCTTTGCAGAGGATGTATGGTTCTTACTAACTCAATAAGGTTGCTTGGCAAGTTGCAGAAATGGCAAACAATATTTCACAAAGGCAATTAACGCTGCAGCTCGTGTACTAACCAGAGTTAGGAGAAGGGACCACGTTACTCCTGTTCTGGCTGCCTTACACTGGCTCCCTATAGAACACAGGATAGAATTTAAAAGTATTCTTCTCGCCTCCAAAGCCCTTAATGGGCAGGCGCCATCTTACCTTAAAGAACTCATTATACCCTACTGTCCTACTAGGGCAGGGGTCTTCAACTAAAATTCAACGAGGTCCAGTTAGAGAAAATCTCCCCATGCAAAGGTCCGTCAAAATGTCTAACTTGCTTCATGAATTACTGTGATATATATTGAAGTGACCTGTAGCTTTATCAACGTCTGCATGTAATCAACAACTGACTGCCAATCAAATAAAGAAAGTACAATTCAAAAACAACAATATTTATTGTCAATTAACATTAAATACTGTGGATATGTGTAATGTTTAAATATTGAAGTTAAAAGCATCAATGTGGTGCACTTTGAGAGCAACATTGAGAGATCTATGGATACATCTCATATGAAACAGAACTGTAGCATATTTTCCTTTTTGGATATTTTACAAATCACTGCCCTTTTAAACTCTATTCTTGTTATTTTTAACAACTTTTTTGTTGCTGTCATATAGTATTTTATACCTGTTTTTCATTTAGTCTCATTAATAACTATAATGATCATATCAAGGTGTGCCTTAACCTCACTGAGCTGAGGCTATGTGAGCCTCTCAGGAGAGAGCTCTCTTCCACCTGGTTGTGGAAAAGCTCTTTAAATTCGTTAGCATAGCTAGCTAACCAGATGCTAATAACAACAGATCGCCACTGTGCTTACAACTAAAGACACAGCCACGCAAACACTGCGGCATGTGTAGCTCCTTATGGGTATTGCAATATTTTAAGGGCTGGAGCGGCGTTCCGGTGCTCAGCACTCCTTTTCGTGTTGTGTTCATGAACCTGTCCTTGGCCAGGAAAAACAGGTACTCGCTTGTTTAATTATTTTTGCGGTCTAGATTTCTTCTTCTTTTTTGAAGTGAGAAGTTGTCCGTCTGTCGGACTGACTCCCGCCCCCCCACCCCCAAAACGAAAACTCTTCGGTTCTCCACGAATTACACAAGTCACCCAAATCAGCATTAAAAACGCGGGAGGCGCCGAAAAATCCCTTATTAATGTATTGATTATAGCTCCGGGTCCGTATAGGTCGGCGTCCGGATCCGGACCGCGGTCCGCCTGTTGCCGACCCCTGTACTAGGGCATTGCGTTCCAAGAATGCAGGGTTGTTGGTTGTTCCTCGAGTCTCTAAAAGTACAATGGGAGCCAGAGCCTTTTCTTATCAAGCTCCACATCTGTGGAATCAGCTTCCAGTTTGTGTTCGGGCGGCAGACACCCTATCCGTTTTTAAGAGTGCGCTTAAGACCTTCCTTTTTGATAAAGCTTATAGTTAGGGCTGATTAGATTCAGCCCCTAGTTTTGCTGATATAGGCTTAGTTTGTCGGGGGACATCTTACTTCTTCCTTCTCTCTGTCTATACCTGTGTACTCTCATGTTCCGATTAACCCAGCTTCCCCAAATGCCTTTCTTTTTGGTGTCTATATACGCTGGGATCCGGAGTCATGGATGATCCTGCGGTCCTGGGTCCTGGATCGCGAGCGCTGGATCTTGAGTCGTGGCTGTGGTCCTGGATCATCGGTCCTGGATGGATATCCTCGTGGATTCATCTTCCTATTACACACACATGCATTTCCAAACATCTGGACTACCTATGTTGCAAATGTATTATCTTTCAATTTACACACGGCATCTATTGCACGTCTGTCCGTCCTGGGAGAGGGATCCCTCCTCTGCTGCTCTCCCTGAGGTTTCTCCATGTTCCCTTTAAACTGTGGGTTTTCTCCGGAAGTGTTTCCTTGTACGATGTGAGGGTCTAAGGACAGAGGGTCTGAGGACATAGGGTCTGAGGACAGAGGGTCTGAGGACAGAGGGTCTGAGGACAGAGGGTGTGGTATTGTCATACTGATATTCTGTACACACTGTGAAGACCACTGATATTGGGCTATAAATAAACATTGATTGAAAAAGTAAGAGCCCATGCAGCCAACAGTTGTTATGTTCTTATGGTGCCCTCGCGATGTGCCCTGGATATGCAATCCCTAATATATCTGTTATGTGTTAAAGAGGAAATAGTTTGGAGGTCAGGATGTTCAAAGGGTCCGTGCAGAAAACAAACACATGTTACAATCTTTCCGCTTCGTAACCAAGTGTAAAAAGATAACGGTTTTATCCAAAGTACACACTCGTATACCATAGACATGCGAGCAATGTGGGTTAAGGGTTCATGACCATGCCTTGCAATGCATGGTCGTGCAATACCTGTGATGGTTTCCTAACGCTATGGATACCATCGATACGTACCATCACACAGCCTGGATTAGTTCCCTTCTTCATATCAAACCAGGCTCTCGTGTAGCTTCAATTGCAACTAAGCTGTGGATGTTATAGGAGACGGTCTCAGGGTTAGTGGTTGGGTTCACATAAGTGTTATTGCAGTTATATGCGATGCTGACATGACACTAACTACACTGCTACTCTGCAAGAAGAACACGGACAACACACATCCACCACCCGCACCTTCACGTCGCTTCTCCCTACTTCATAAATGTCACTCGACTTCCTGCCTTGGCACTGACCGTCGCCACTGAACTAAATAATTAAAGCAGAGCACTTGAATAATGTGTAGGTCACAAACATTTAAGAAGCGCTAAGCTACGCTCGGCTCCATAAACATTCAATTATCTGAAGTGAAGACTTTCTCCACTTCCTGTCTCAGCGGCCTTCCCACCTCGTTAACACTCTACATATTCCAGCCACCGGTCTTCCCCTCCGTCATGTGTCTCCCAGTTTCTAACATTAGTTCATGTTCCCAGTATCCCCAGCTCCTCCGCCCCTCCTCTCCGTGCTCCTTCGCCTGTCCACTCCCTCCGGTCCCCATTACGGACAAAGACAAGAAGAGAGGATTTATTCTGCTGCAGGGGCAGGAGGCAATCATGTGCTGTCAGACCGTGGAGCCAAGAACACACTCTACCACACACACACACACACACACACACACACACACACACACGCAATGTCAAGATGATGTAGGTAAGAGCATACTTGTGCAGTAAAAAGGGATCCAATTACAATATATTGTGTGTTTTGGATAACATTTCAGTTCTAGTGCCAAGTATAGGACACTTCACCTCAGAGGACAACGAGTGAAAAGTGCAAATATCAACAATAACGCTTTGAAAACAACTCAAACATCAAGCATTATCGCATGTGCTGAACGTTCAATGTTGTACTGTACTTAAGTACAATGTTGAGGTACCTGTTCTTTACTTAGTAGTATTTCCATGTTATGCTACTTCATACTTCTACTCCACTACAGCTCAGAGGTACATGGTGTACTTTTCCTCCACTACATGTATTTAATACCTTTAGTTACTTCACAGATGTGGATGAATGATGTGAAATATAATCAAGTGTTGAATCAGACTTTAGTTCCACCTGGAGTAAATCCACCAGCTACCCTGCAGTCTACAAAGTACTTCAGACTAGCTGCACCTCCACCAGCTACCCTGCAGTCTACAAAGTCATTCAGACTAGCTGCACCTCCACCAGCTACCCTGCAGTCTACAAAGTACTTCAGACTAGCTGCACCTCCACCAGCTACCCTGCAGTCTACAAAGTACTTCAGACTAGCTGCACCTCCACCAGCTACCCTGCAGTCTACAAAGTACTTCAGACTAGCTGCACCTTCACCAGCTACCCTGCAGTCTACAAAGTACTTCAGACTAGCTGCACCTTCACCAGCTACCCTGCAGTCTACAAAGTACTTCAGACTAGCTGCACCTTCACCAGCTACCCTGCAGTCTACAAAGTACTTCAGACTAGCTGCACCTTCACCAGCTACCCTGCAGTCTGCAAAGTACTTCAGACTAGCTGCACCTTCACCAGCTACCCTGCAGTCTACAAAGTACTTCAGACTAGCTGCACCTCCACCAGCTTTGAGAACACTTTCATGATCAATCATTATAAAACATATCATATATATTATTCTGAAATGGACCAATCTGCACAACGACTACTTTTACTGTCTTTCACTATATTTAGATGAGAATACTTTCTACTTTCACTTGAGGAACATTTTGAATGCAGGACTTTTACTGTAACAGAGTATTCGTACACTCTGGTACTTCTGCTTTTACTCAAGAACAAGATCTGAGTACTTCTACTTTTACTCAAGTACAAGATCTGAGTACTTCTACTTTTACTCAAGAACAAGATCTGAGTACTTCTACTCGAGTACAAGATCTGAGTACATCTACTTTTACTCAAGAACAAGATCTGAGTACTTCTACTTTTACTCAAGTACAAGACCTGAGTACTTCTACTTTTACTCAAGAACAAGATCTGAGTACTTCTACTTTTACTCAAGTACAAGACCTGAGTACTTCTACTTTTACTCAAGTACAAGACCGGAGTACTTCTACTTTTACTCAAGTACAATATCTGAGTACTTCTACTTTCACTCAAGTACTTTGACTTTTACTCAAGTACAATATCTGAGTACTTCAACTTTTACTCAAGTCCAATATATGAGTACTTCTACTTTTACTCAAGTACAAGATATGAGTACTTCTACTTTTACTCAAGAACAAGATCTGAGTACTTCTACTTTTACTCAAGTACAAGATCTGAGTACTTCTACTTTTACTAAAGTACAAGATCTGAGTACTTCTACTTTTACTCAAGTACAAGATCTGAGTACTTCTACTTTTACTCAAGTACAAGATATGAGTACTTCTACTTTTACTCAAGTACAATATCTGAGTACTTCTACTTTTACTCAAGTCCAATATATGAGTACTTCTACTTTTACTCAAGTACAAGATCTGAGTACTTCTACTTTTACTCAAGTACAAGATATGAGTACTTCTACTTTTACTCAAGTACAAGATATGAGTACTTCTACTTTTACTCAAGAACAAGATCTGAGTACTTCTACTTTTACTCAAGTACAAGATCTGAGTACTTCTACTTTTACTCAACTACAAGATCTGAGTACTTCTACTTTTACTAAAGTACAAGATCTGAGTACTTCTACTTTTACTCAAGATCTGAGTACTTCTACTTTTACTCAAGTACAAGATCTGAGTACTTCTACTTTTACTCAACTACAAGATCTGAGTACTTCTACTTTTACTCAAGAACAAGAACTGAGTACTTCTACTTTTACTCAAGAACAAGAACTGAGTACTTCTACCACCTCTGGATATTAGACCCAATAAATGAACGTGTGTGTGTGTGTGTGTGTGTGTGCGTGTGCGTGTGCGTGTGCGTGTGCGTGTGTGTGTGTGTGTGTGTGTGTGTGTGTGTGTGTGTGTCAGCAGGGACACAGCTCTGATCTAAATGAGACACCAAATGGAAACTGTCTCCCTCCTCTCTCTCCTCTCTCTCTTCTCTCTCCTCTCTCTCCTTCTGTCCATTTATCTCCGTCCTTCTCGCTGCACGTTTCCCTATTCAAGGTAGAACTAGAAGAGAGAGTGAGCAGAGGAGGTGGAGGAAAGGAAACAAGGGAAGAGGACAGGAGAAAGAGATAGAAGTTGAGAGTACTGGTGAAATTAAAACATTCCAGCACGACGTGAGATACGGAATGAAACACAAACCGATGCAGAGGCTTGACGGGCGAGGAGCACAGAGACAATGAGCTCTGGCTCACTTCCTGTATCGTTTGTTTTATCATCACGATCTCCATTTCCATTCCTCTTGTTTTTCTCGTGCGGACACCGTGAGTTTCTTCTCGATTTGAGCAATTGTTTCCACTTACGAGCCAGTTCTGTGATTATCAGCTGCATGCCCGCACGCTGTGAACAGCTGAGTGTGACTGGCCGTTGATGATTGAAGTTCATCCATCGGATAAATACGCTCAGGCTCACCAGGCTGTGAATGAATTATCCGTTTTATTTGTTTACTGACAACGTTCAGTAAAGAACATTTGTTTTCTTAGGATTGTTCATATCTTGAGATATCTTAATTATTATTATTTTTTTTTTATTATATCATAACTTAGTGTGAAGAAAACTTCTGTTTAGCAGCAGTGAAAGGAATGGAAGCTGGAAGCGCCTTAGTCAAACACTGAAGTGTATTGAGAGACAGAAACGGCCGGAGCGTTCACAAGGTATCCACACAACGTTCATCATGAAAAGCCAACTCTGAGGAGACAAAGGAACACAGCGCGATACATCAATAAAGGAGTGGCCTATATTCCTGCGCTTCCATCTAATCGATACCAGACATTTAAGAACAAAGAAGGGTCTGTTATTACCAACTTGCATGGTCCACACTTCCCCCACAGGAAAGGCAGCGGGCCTCTTGACCTTTGTCCTCTTCAAATTACAGACAGGGCACATACCAGAAAAGGCTACAAGTCTCTAAAATACATCAGATTAAAATATTCCTTGACACTTAGTACTTTTTTTAAAATATGTACCATGAAGCTGTCTGTGGCTCTGTCCTGCTGTAACGAAGCACATATCCTCTCTGTGGGACTAAGAAAGGGATTCTGATCCATCTGAAAATAAAATACTATATATATTTCTTAAATGTCAAAGAAACAATACAAATATAATTGTATTTATTTGTTTAGCCTTTATTTATACAGGTGTAAAATCTCATTGAGACACAAGGTCTGATGTTCAAGAGAGACACTGAACACAGAGGCAGCACGGTGGTGGCGAAGTCCATAGGGACTTGGCTTGGAAACTGGAAGGTCACCAGTTCAAGTCCGGAGTGCTACCGAGGTGTCCCTGAGCAAGGCACCGTTCCCTACACGGCTCCCCGGGCGCCGTACATAATGGCAGCACTGCTCCTAACACTAGGATGGGTGAACTGCAGAGAAACCGTTTCGTTACATAGTACCTGTACTACGTAACGACAATAAGTTGAATCGTCTTCAACACTCAAATACAACACCGTAAACAAATAGTCATTGAAATCCATATCAGATATAGCAGGTGCAAACACCCACACATGGTTTCCCCAGCTTTTTTAAAATGAGTTTAAAATACGTGATGGGTATCAAACCGGTCAGCTTAAAGGTGGGGTAGGTAAGTTTGAGAAACCGGCTAGAGATCGCTAGAATTTGAAAATACACAACCGGAGAAAATCTGCCACTTCCTCACAGAGCCCCTCCCCCAACACACACGAACGCGCACATGACCAATGAGGGCACGAGATCAGTTTGTGCCCCGATGGAAGGCTGACAGGCAGGTAGGCCATCCGATTGGTTGTACTTTTTACAGCATCACGGCTTCGACAGATGACATTTTTTTATGTATTTGTTGTCAAAGCACTTCAGATATTCATTGCTATCGGGATGTTCAGAGCATTCCATGGAATATAACACAAAGTGTATCTCGAGCCGGTTTCTGAAACTTACCTACCCCACCTTTAAGTTCCTGCTGAAGTGTGTGCCAGGTCGAGGGGGCAGATAATAAATGAATTAAAATGTACTTTTTTCACTAATGTATACGCATTGGCGTTTGTGATAAATCTATAGTTTTGAAGAATTGTCTAATATTGCGTTATTGTCATCACGTTGAGTTGGTTGGCTTTATCCATACTGTATGAAACTGTTGCCATGGGTAACGCCAGCATTATGATCTATCCTTATCATAATAAGCAACACGTTACCATTTCCATTCAATATGAAGGGTTGTTGTCGTGGTTAGGGCAAGGGGCTTACCAGTCTGTGCTCGTTAAAGAATGGACCGTTGTGAGGAGGTCGGTCCAGTGCAGATGTTGACATGTTAAAGGTTGATTAAGTACAGTGTTGTAAAATCATCTGTCACAAGAAAGTTATTTCATTCTTTAAAGATTTAGTTTGATAGACAAAGCAATAAGACTTGCTTCCATCCTTTTCGATTGTAAAAGCCAACCGGGGAAAACATCTCTGAGTTCTCCGACAATGTCTTTGCCATACCGTTGGATGAACATAATCCATGTTGGCACGTTACAACACTGGTATCTAAATGATCTTACAAGGCTGTGTCTGTTGTTTGGCTGGGTTGAGACACAAAATGGCTGTATACTGTTGAGTGAAAGCGTATTATAATACCCCGTGGCAAAGCTGAGAGGGAGGATTACTGCTTCTCCAAAGACCGGTTCAGAACACAACAATATTGAAACCATAACGTGTGAGGGCGGCTCAGATACAACACGTTGTATTTGGATACGTTTGGGTAAGTTAGGGCACACAGACAACTTGGTAAGGGTCATTGAAAACTTGAGACATTGCTGAAGGTTTTGGTCTCCGGTGTTTAAAGTACAATGTGTTGTTTCCCCAGTGTGCACCACAACATGTCCCTACATGCATTCTGTCCTAAACTCGGAAGCAGAACCAATATGTGTTTGTGTTAGAGAATACAAAGCAGAACTAATAGCAATGGATTTGATCCTGCAGAGTCTAATTCTCCATGTCTTTCAATCTCTTCCTATCGTGTTGTATTCCTTTTGTTAGCTGCTCCATATGGAGAAGTTATTTCTTTCTCTGTCAGAGTAGAAACAGCAGAAGGCACGGGTCTGGTCTTTAGAGACCGGAAGGAAAAGGAAGAAGAGGGGATGGAGGGCCTGAGATGACAGGATGCTCGTACCCCCGAGAGCTGAAGCCAGACGAGAGAGGGGGGGCTAAACAGAGGAAGATGATGAATGGGAGTCCGGCCTTTGGGGAGTGGTGCAATCTGAAAGCAAGAGACCGACCCTGGGACAGGCCAGCTGAGGACGTCTGACAAACAGAAGGAAGACGAAGCAGAGATTAATGGAGGAAGACCATTAAGAGCTACAGCCGGATCATAGGGGAGGTTTCTGTTTGGGTTCCTCTTACTGGTGTCGGGTCTCTGAGGAAATAGTTGCGTGAGAATGTGCTCATCATTCTTGCCTTCCCCTCTCTGTCTTGCCATTGATTTCCTCTTACAAACAGCAGAACATGGCAATGGTGTTGGTCCTTCTGAACACCCAGTGGCAACGCTGTGAGGGATTATGTCTGCTTCTCTAAAGATTCTTTCAGACTACTAAACGGTTTCAACTACATCTTGTTAGAGGTGAAGATTTAATAAATGGTGATACATTGAAGTGGGAAGTTGTACACACTAAACCAAGGGCACGCAGACGTATTTCTGTACCACTTAGCATCTGGAAATCCTGCATGAACTCTCACAAGAAAGAATCAAAAGAAAGGAGATGAATGATGGAGGCCAGTGTGTACTGAATCACCTGCCGACATCTTTAAAGAAAGACGTGTTCCGAACATTCAGCTGGCAAAACATTGAGCGAGGCACATGTAGCACGAAACATGGAAACAGATATACTTTCGGGTAATGTAGCAGCAACATTTTTCAGATAAAGTGAACTGGAGGAAGAGTCAAGGAAGTAAGAACATCAGTGTTGATTTTGAACAGTGAACTGAGAAAGCACCTGAATGATAATGGAGCGATGGCGCGGAAAGCAACAAGCCGTTTAGCCTGTTCGCCGATTCTCAAAGGCAGGTGAGGACGTCTCTAAAGAGTCTTCCTTCAGAGTCTTCCTTCAGAGTGTTGTTCATGTATCTCTGCCAGTCAGTATAGCCATAACATTGTGCTAATAGTAAATGGACACGCATTGTTACATTGCTTTTCCAGTCAGGTTTCTTAGCCAAGGACACATCAACTGGAGCAGTGGTTCTCAAAGCTTTTTCAATAATGTACCCGCTTTGAAAAATATATTCCACCAAGTACCCCCTGATCAACGCGGGGACAACAAGCCTACATAAAGAGGTACAGCACCGCGCTGCACCATCAGTGTCTGATTTATTAAAACAACAACAGTAACTGAGAAACACTTAAATGCTACATTTCAAATGTTTACAATCCATCACTAATTTCATGGCAAACCAATTTTAACATCATGCAATAACACCAAGACGACATTAGTTACATTGAACTGATCTTTTTAATAAGTTGTACAATGTAGTGAAACATGGGCTCGAGCTTCACTGAGGAGCTTTGTCATTCTGACAGGGAGGCAAAATGGGGCGAAGCCTGCGAGCTAGTTCAGGCAGTCAACTTGAGCACTTGTGCTGCATTCATACATAACGCCCCTTGCCGCTCTACAACCAACCAATCAGAGTCTCCTTAATACGCCGCTCTATTGAACCTGCCAGATCTCTCTCCATGCATTGCTGCTATTGCTGCAGCTACCTCTACGTCGCTGCTGCTTGCTGCCCCACCACCACCCCAGCTTCCACCCCAGCTTCTACCCCAGCTTCCACCCCAGCTTCCACCTCAGCTTCTACCCCAGCTTCCACCTCAGCTTCTACCCCAGCTTCCACCCCAGCTTCCACCTCAGCTTCTACCCCAGCTTCCACCCCAGCTTCCACCCCAGCTTCTACCCCAGCTTCCACCCCAGCTTCCACCCCAGCTTCCACCCCAGCTTCCACCCCAGCTTCTACCCCAGCTTCCACCCCAGCTCCCACCTCAACTTCTACCCCAGCTTCCACCCCAGCTTCTACCCCAGCTTCCACCCCAGCTTCCACCTCAGCTTCTACCCCAGCTTCCACCCCAGCTTCCACCCCAGCTTCTACCCCAGCTTCCACCCCAGCTTCCACCCCAGCTTCTACCCCAGCTTCCACCCCAGCTCCCACCTCTATGCTTCTACCCCAGCTTCCACCCCAGCTTCTACCCTTATATATACAGTCTATGCTTCCACCCCAGCTTCCACCCCAGCTTCTACAGCTTCCACCCAGCTTCCACCCCAGCTTCCTACCCCCAGCTTCCACCCCAGCTTCCACCCCAGCTTCTACCCCAGCTTCCACTCCAGCTTCCACCCCAGCTCCACCCCAGCTTCCACCTGTAGGCTCGGGCGTTAGTTATTTAATCATCACTCATCGTGCTATGTATATCTATGGAGTGATGATGCCCGAGCCTAGTCGCCAAACTCAACTATATGCTGCTTCTAATAAACATGTTAAAGGAACACGTGAGTTGTCTGACTGAACTGCAGTTATTACACCTCGCGTTTTGAAATATGTGTAACTCTGCGCTATACTTTGCGGCCACACGCCGTTGCCAAGCAACACTTATTGATTAGGTCCTTTGATAAGCAGGCAGTCATATCATTATCTAGAACTAGCTGTCTGATAGATTTGGACATAAACGCGAGTGAACTCTAACTGGACGCGAGAGACAGATCAGATCACCTAGCACACTTAGCTGATCTACTCTGGAACTAGCTAAACTAGTTATAGATATATTTATTCTTTACTGTCGGGTCACTTATTACAGGTTCAGCGAGCTGCACGAGACTGACGGGCTGTCAGGAGAGGGAGAGGAAAAGAGAGCGCCCCGTTTATTGTTCCCATTTTATTATCTAGAATTACTGTAAACAAAAACAAAAATCTCACGTACCCCCTGCAGTACTCCAACGTACCCCTAGGGGTCCGCGTACCCCCATTTGAGAACCACTGAACTAGATGATTGAAGGATTGAGGAATCGAACCACCGTCCTTCCTTTTGGTAGACAACCAAGTGAGATAGGAAGTACGTTATTGATCCCAATTGGGACATGTTTGAATGTTGTATGTACCTCCTGAGCCCCAGCCCCCAAAGCCTCTGCCAGACATATAGGATCTCAGCGGTAAACAAACAAGTGGTCGCGTTGTCGTTTCAAATGCACTTTTTCACATTATAATTGCTCGTTGTGCTCCCTATTGATATGTATTCACCAAAACCAAACTAAAAGAAAAAGTCAGGTCTTTACATGAGAATAATGCGGCTGCTCCGTAGTGATTTGACGGCTGGTCCGCCGGTTGCCAAACAGCTGATGAACGAGTCACTGACTGAAGCATGAATGGAGCAGCCGATGCCGATCAGATAATCTAAGAGCAGCTTCTATCACCAGCATGAACTCATACTGCGCTCTGATTTACTTCAACACAATTACTTTTAGCCGTCTGACGATTACAGAATAGTCAACATGTCATCTTATACATTAGTTTTTTTGAATACATGAGATCCTATGTCTTTCATAATCTCCTCAAAGTGTCAATTTCCACCCTTTTCTTTTTGTAGATTTGATGTTTCAGGTTGATCCTAATTCTTCTTTGTTTCTTTCCTTTCTCTTTTGATTCAATTGATTCAACCTTTAGGGAACATGGATGTTTCTCTCAATTGTTGCTGCACAATCCAATATGTACAATATTGCAATCTGTATTTAAATGTCAGTCGTGATATTGTGGGATGCTTTATGGATTGTACTGCACTGTTTCTCGTGATATCAATCGGGGTTGTGGGTGTGAGTATTAGTTACAGTTTCTGCGAGATATAGAACCTTGTTAAAAAAACACATAACCTCAAAAATCAAAGTTTCTTCAACTCTCCATCTGCCATGAAGTACGGAGGCCAGCAAGTCAGCATGGCAGACAGTGAGCTGCTACAGGAAATAATCACACACACACACACACACACACACACACACACACACACACACACACACACACACCACACACACACACACACACACACACACACACACACACACACACACACACACACACACACACACACACACACACACACACACACACACACACACACACACACACACACACACACACACACACACACACACACACACACGTTCGATACACACTAATAATCTAGTGTTTGTTTTGCTATAGTGAGTCCAGAGGCCCATAGGCCGTGCTAGATGTGGATGGCTGATCCTCCACACTCTCATTCCCCTTCTCCTGCCTCTATATCTCTAACTTGGATCCTCTTTTTTCTCGTTTCACAACCTTTCACCGTGCCAATGTTCAGCTTCTCATTCTTTCCCAAGATAGCAGAGAGCAACATGCAGGAGTTGGACAATCTCCGCACAACCAATCAGGCAAAAAGAAGGTCCGAAAATGATATGAGACTATCTGGAATTCATTTCAAATCATCTGCTTTCAAAACACTCGTACCGTCTGCTTTCTTAATACTTAATGCATGAAGAGAAAGTCGTGTTTTACTCATGGAGACACGGACTGAAGGCATTACGGTCTGAAAGGCTCCACTTAGCCAATGTGATTACAGATAATTACATTTTCCAGCGACCTCCGTCTCTGGGTTCATGACCTGAAGATAAGTGATGATTTTAAATGTACACTAATTCCATAAAACTAACAGTGACTCAACCATGTATTTGCATTAATCATGAGTTCATGATATATATGTATTCATGCATTAGTCATGTACTAATCAAGCAGGAGTCTTTTTTGTATGGACTGCATAAGTGAACCTGGATTAGTGAAGATCCTAACACATTATCACCTATATGTGAAACTAAATTAGATTCTAACACGGGTTGGTTGAATACTTGATTCTGATTGGTCAATTTGGACAAGTGGGAGGTTGCTAATTCTCTCCAACAGGCAGTTGCAATAGGAACATTAAGGGACTATGTGCAGTCATATTAATGCGAAGAAAGAAGTCCATTTAACGTCAGCAGTGGACAACTAGCATTAGTTTTCTCCATCAGAAAACACTGTGGAATACTTTGTTAAGGGAACAGCAGAAGAAGACAGACAGGAAGTTAACACTTAAGGGAACAGCAGAAGAAGACAGACAGGAAGTTAACACTTAAGGGAACAACAGTAGAAGAAGACAGGGAGGTAGTAAACACTTAAGGAACAGTAGAAGAAGACAGACAGGAAGTAAACACTAAAGAGAACAGCAGAAGAAGAGACAGGAAGTAAACACTAAAGGGAACAGCAGAAGAAGAGACAGGAAGTAAACACTTAAGGAACAGTAGAAGAAGACAGACAGGAAGTAAACACTAAAGAGAACAGCAGAAGAAGACAGACAGGAAGTAAACACTAAAGAGAACAGCAGAAGAAGACAGACAGGAGGTTAACACTAACAGGAAAAGCAGGAGTCAGACAGGAAGTAAGTTACAAAAAAACCTTGATTGGTACTATTTTCTTTTCTTAGCAGAAGCAATATGAACATTTCTAAATCAATAAAATCAGACACAGCGCTTTCGTGAGGTCTGAAGTGCAGTCTGTTTCTGCAGAAACTTCTTTGAGATCTTGCACCTGACAACAGATTAGAGATAGAAAACTGAATACGCACTTTACTTTTCTTTAGTTTCTCTAAACACGTTGTATTGTGTAATTGTGCAACGATCAATTTCCCTACAGACAATCCTATTCATTTAGTCGAGTTTGAAAATAAACATATTGCATCTGCTGATGTTTCACGTGAATAGGCAGCCATGGAAAATCACTGCGTGCTCCGTCATGTGAAGATGATATTTATTTGGATAAATCTGCTTTCAGAGTCGGTTGAAAACCATCTGTGTGGTATCAGTCAGCTCGGATCCTCCCTGTTGGGTTGAGCGAAGCCCGATAACTCCTCTCTGAGCAACACACATATCGTATTTACCCCTACAGCTCTGTCTCTACCCGCCAGCTGTTTTCTACGCGCTTTCCCCTCAAACTGTCGACAGATGTTAAACTGGCAGCTTGTGATGTTTAAGAGCTGGACACCTGTTGCCTCTAATAAAAATATAGTCCACATGACACCTTGATGCATTTCAGACGTCACTATTAAAACAAGTGTAGCTGTATGTAATCAGATTACTTTTACATTACAGGATTACTAGAAAGGATTACAATGTTAGTAACAAATAGTATATAGTATTTGTTGTAAAGCAGGGGTGTCAAACTCAAGGCCCGGGGGCCAAATCCGGCCCGCGACTTCATTTTACGTGGCCCGCAAGAGCTTGCAAAGAATATTATAATACGTTTATTATATACGGTTACATACAGTATATCTACATATGTTCATTTTAATTAATTTCTTATTTTATAGTTATTTTTTTATCTTTGATTTATCCTTAATTGTATTCATCTGTGTGAATCTGTCCTGTTTTTCAATCTCACCCTGTTGCTGTTAAACTACTGCATTTCCCCACGGGGATTAATAAAGGTTAGTTTATCTTATTTTACAGAAGCGCGTTGCCCATAAACTACATGTCCCACAATGCATCTCATGTTGTGACATGAAGAGACTTTCAATTGTTTTCCCTCGACTTCTGCTTTCAGACGTAGTTAATTATGAAGTTATTACCCTATCCGATAATAATCCAATGCCGAGGCAATAATATAACATTATTTCATATATATTATGTATTTATATTTATATAGTTACAACCGGCCCTTTGAGTGCAACCATAATGCTGACGAGGAAATTGAGCTTGACACGCCTGCTGTAGACGATCAGATGTTATCTCTTCTCTGTAAACTGTACTAACTGCCTGAATCTGCTTTATGGGATATTTTAAACATTTTGGGGATTTTTTTTTCAAAATGCAAATTCATTTTTCATAAATTCATAAATAATAAGGTTTTTTTTACAAATACCTCAATTAAAAAAAAAAAAATCTAAAAAAAATCTAAAAAAGACTGTGCCTGTAAAAGTTTTTCTCGAAATCAAACTTTTTTTCTCAAAGATAAAACTTTTTTTACACAATTCTTACTTTCTTTTCAAAATTCTCTCTTTTGAGTGGATCAGATGTTCTCTCTTCTCTGTAAGCTGTTTTGAAATGTCAATCTAAACGCCCACTGCCTGAATCTGGCCCAAATCGTCGTCTTTTAAATATTCTCAGAATCCTGATTTCATTTCAATAGGGTCTGAGACCTAGGTCGGCTAAGACCCTATTGAAATCGGTCACACCTAAAACAGGGGAAACGACCGGCAACAGCACAAGAGGTTCGGAAATCATGACGGCTGATAGGCCGCGCTCCGCCCACGTGACTGCAACTCACATAATTGATATCGTTACGATCAATTTTATGCAAAACCCACAAAAAACATGCGACTACAGTGACGTGGGCGTAGCCAAAAAATACGATGTTGTTGTAATTCAATGGAAAATCGTCCAAACGGCACCAGACTTCAGACTATCACTAATGGTCCGGCCCTGAATAGCTCTATGTCAATTAGGGGATGTCATCATATGCCGTTGCCATGGCGACAGATCCCTCGCCATTTCGTCCAAACGGCACCAGACCTAATATGATGGCTAATGGTCCGGCCCTCAACAGCTCTCCGCCAATTATGGGATGTCATCATATGCCGTTTCCATGGCAACAGATCCCTCGCCAAAAAACCTGGTGTTGTCGTAATTCAATGGAAAATCGTCCAAACGGCCCCAGACATCCGATGATGGCTAATGGTCCGGCCCTGAATAGCTCTGTCAATTAGGGGATGTCATCATATGCTGTTGCCATGGCGACAGATCCCTCGCCATGAAACACGGTGTTGTCCTAACTCAATGGAAAAACGTCCAAACGGCACCAGATTTCAGATGATGGCTAATGGTCCGGCCCTCAACAGCTCTACGCAAATTACGGGATGTCATCATATGCCGTTTCCATGGCAACGCATCTCTCGCCAAAAAATACGATGTTGTTGTAATTCAATGGAAAATTGTCCAAACAGCACCAGACTTCAGACTATCACTAATGGTCCGGCCCTCAACAGCTCTATGTCAATTAGGGGATATCATCATATGCCGTTGCCATGGCGACAGATCCCTCGCCATAAAACACAATGTTGTCCTAATTCAATGGAAAATCGTCCAAACGGCACCAGACTTCAGATGATGGCTAATGGTCCGGCCCTCAACACCTCAATATGACAATAGTGAATTTTCCTCAAAAGCTGTTGCCATGGCAACGCTTCCCTCGCCGTTAAGCACGATAGTGCTATAACTCCTGGTAAAATGGTAAAAAAGTATTCACATTTGTGCTAACGGTCAAGCCCTCGAGACCTATATGTGTCAGTTTTGAGATTTCTTCAAATGTCGTTGCTATGGTAACAAAATGGTCGCTGTGAAACACGGTTTTGTCATAACTCCAGTTAACATGCTCCAAATGGCACAAAACTTCACAGGTTTGATAATGATGCGGCCCTCAACACATCTAAGCATATTATGGGGTGTCATCAAATGCCGTTGCCATGGCGACAGATCACCCGCCATCAAACACAATGTTTGTGTTACTGCTGTAACTCAAAGACATTGTCTAATCGGCCTGAAACTTCCCACGTTTGCCAACGGCAGAGTCCTCGAGACACCTAGACACACACGTCGACGTGCGGAAAACAGCCTGCGGAGCGTCGAAGACCCACTCAACGCTGCTTGCAGCTTTAATTTTTATACAAATTCTGACTTATTTTCCAAAAATCCCACTTTTTTTCTCAGAAATCTCACTTTTTTAAATTCATGACTTTTAACATATTTCTAACTTATTTTCAAAAATCTGACTTTTTATAAAAAAACTCCTTTATTTTTCAAAAACAAATATTATTTCAAATTCCTGACGATTGACAAATCGGACTTTTTATACAAATTCTAACTTTTAAAACAATCTGACTTGTGCTGATGTGTTTCAGTGTTGGTGTATAGGTTACAGCCTGGAGATGCTCAGTGAAAGGCAGCATTTCCTATCAATAACATATCTTGGTTTCTTCTTCACAAGGTCACATTGTTCTTTCATCTTACAACATATATGATATTTATTCTTCGTTGGATTTATCTGCGGTGTATTTGACATTGAGTTATCATAACGTAACGGAAAGTAATCAGGTTATAATACTTTAATAATATGGTACTCGCATTGAGTGAAAATGTTTTCGATGTAACTCATAATTGTTATTCTTTTGAAGTAACCCCACGAACCCTGATCAGTTTTAAAGATTGACCTCTGGCTGATACATTGAAATATGTTAATACGTCCCCACATGGTGTATAAACATGTATAGGTGTTCTCCTCACCACTGTCTCCGTCTCAGACGAGCCTGCAGCTCTTGCTAATGAATCTGCCGAGGTGATAAGTGTGATTTGTCATTTCACAGATGTACCATCCTCCCTGAAGCAGCAGCGCCTACACCAGTTCTCACACACACACACACACACACACACACACACACACACACACACACACACACACACACACACAACACACACACACACACACACACACACACACACACACACACACACACACACACACACACACACACACACACACACACACACACACACACACACACACACACACACACACACACACACACACACACACACACACTTTTTCTCTATCTCTCTGGGGCGACCATGACAGGAAAAGTCTGCTACTTGTTAGATGGATGGCTGTGACCCTGGAGGAGGAAACGCGAGGAAAGAAAGAGAAACTCAAGAGGGGAATTGATCAGGGAAATAAGGGGCATTTTAAAATGTTATAAGAAAATCAAGAAATTGGAAAAGCTTTGTAAAATAACACCATCACATCCCTAATGTCATCATGAACCACCAATACATAAACAACTTCGTCACCATCCTTCTTGCTTTTTAAATAACGGAATATAGGGTGAGATAAGATGTACTTTATTGATCCAAAATTGAGACATTTTTGCGAAAGAGGAGGTGAATGATTAGTAGCTCAGATATGAGTTATAAGCATTTGAAACCATTTGTTAGAGAGAATTAAGAGGGACGAAAGGAAAAGAAAGCACTTGTGCCGATAGGAATGGGAATTATGAGTATTTTAACAACTTAAATTAATATCACGAGATGATGGCTCGAGCCACACTTTGCCGTTTTCTCTAAACTAAATACACTCTTGTTTAATCTGTTGGTGACAGAGATCCCGTGCTACTTTAGAGTAACTAAGTTCCCAAACATTACGTAAGATCAGAGATAGCAAATTAGAATGCACTGTAAACAAACATAATTTTTTTTGTGTGGAAACTTTTCAAATATACAACATTAAAAGGGGACAGCGCTTTTCCTGTAAAGCATGTCCTGTCTCCAGCGATCTTCAAAATGCCATCAGATATCACAAATCTAAAAAAATGCCAATCCAAACGTTTCGGACGCCAGGTTGGTTTGGACCAAACACAAGTGAGACTGCGACCCTGAGATAAGCATGGAGTGAATCCACACAAAGAGAACGGACTAGCAAAGCTCTTGAGACACAGCACGAGAGAGGATACCACAGGTGGACGACGGAGGGGACACGGAGAGTCCGGGACACAACAAAAGGTCATCTGTGTGTGAAGGAAATGAAAAGAGACAATGTGAAGTGGTGAAGGAGTCAGGAGATGAAGGACGCTGGAAATGAAAGGGGAAATATTAGCTGTGGCACGAGAAGAAGAGTCCGAGAGGTCTGCTGAACCGCTGCCCTATTAACGACATCTGGATGATGAGTCTGACAGAGAGACACGGGACAGCACACACACCGAGACCTGGACAATCACTAGGGAGCAGCGATTTTACAACCGTAAGAATATATAAATCAAGAGTAGAGATGGGGAAGATGGAAAGGAACAGAACAATACCCAAACTGTGGCATTAAAAACAAGGTATAAGATAGATAAGATAGATAGGACTTTATTTATCCCAAAGGAGGTTGGTGTGCCAGAGTTACAAAGATACAATAAACACAGCAGCGTAATAATACAACGGTACACTCGCAGTGCAGTACAAAGAGTGGATTAAACAACTACAGGAAACACACGCGGTCAAATAATTTATATAACAAAATAAACTGAACAAATGTAAAGCAGGAAAAAGAAAGAGAAAAGAAGAAGACCCAGTATGACAGCTTCAAGACGTCAACACGACACGTTTGACAATTAAACAAAACATCTGGGGGATGTAGCATAGACGCTATTGTAGCTGCTGCTAGCATAACACCCACATAGATCACTGAACTGTAGAGTTTGAGTTGCATCATGGGCAGGGGTGCAATTGGGATTTGATATATGGGGGGGCTTTGTTTGAAGGGGGGGGGGGGGGGGTTCGATGCTCGGAAATTGTCAACAGGGGGGGGTTGTCGGCCGTCAGCGAACCAGGCCGTTGACGTCCGCACACAGCGGTCCATAAGTCCCGAATCTCCCGATGGCCAATCGCAGCGGAGTCTGGGCGATCTGCTCCTCCAAGGAAGAGACACACGTTCACTAAGCCGAAGAAACGATATCCGGTCACAGTGATCTGCTATTTTAAAGTAAAGTCAACACATACCGACCCTAAATATAGTCTATATTAAGAACGAGGAAGGTTTTAACATATCATTTTTTGTAAACATATGACAAATGTGCGAGGGTGATGACGTCAGAGCATCGTCATAGTATGTGCCGGGCTTATCCCCGGCCCAGTTTAACCCCTGGTTATGGGTAATGTAGGCAACAAGTTGTGACAAGGAAGATACATGTGTAGTCTGCTCCCCTGAAGGTATTGTATAAGTTCTTCTTTAACAAAATGTGTTTGTTATGATTTACGACACTTCTGGTTTAACGAATTCCTCTAGGGATGTAACGATACCAAAAGTCCACGGGACGATATTTATCGCGATATTGAAAAATAAAGGGGACAAAATGTGAATGCCTTTTTTTAATTTTTTTTTACTTTAATTGTTTTTCTGTATTAAATAATAAATCTTATTTGTACAGCATTTTAGTAGGATAGTAGTATTTTTAAGTGTCAACAATATAATAATCAGACCCTGCAATAGAATAAATCAAGTTTCACTTTAGTTGTTCAAGTAACTCAACTCTAACTCACTCACTCAGCGTCATCAAGGTTATCTTTCAGGAATGTGAGCACGTCCACATTTCCAGTTAGAAGCTGGGATATTTGGGCGTTTGCAAAATCCCCTGCTGTGGAAACAACTCTCTCGCTTGGTACTGATGTCGCTGGGACAGAGAGAGTTGCCAAGAAGGTGAGGCTTATTGACAGGGATATAAATATACTGTTGGTACTTGTCCATGTCTCTAGGTGTGTACATGTAGCCCTGTAAATACGATGTCCTTTTGTGTTATCTGTTGTTTTCTGTTCATGTTGTAACCTACTTGCTGCCATGTTGGACAGATCTCCCTTGAAAAAGAGATCGATGATCTCAACGGGACCATCTGGTTAAATAAAGGTTTAAAAAAAAAAATTAAAAAAAAAGAAAAATGTTATTTTTAAATCTCGGTATATTTTGTCAGTCTCATGACGGTATTGAGGCATTTATTTACCGCGATATTCGATATATCTTTACATCCCTACTTACCTCTGGTTTTAGCGGCAGAGACACGGCATCAGAGTGAATTTTCTGAAAGTAATGTCTGTTTCCATCTGCAACGAAACATCGTAGGGGCTGTTTTGTTTGAGTTCATCCATTTGACATGTGGCATGCTTACGATCTATTTTAGTAACAACTTTGTTAAAAAATACGTTTGTTAGGTTTGTTTAAAACTGATATATTCACCACTGCATTTACACTGAATTAATGCTATAGTCATTGACAAGATTCATGTGAGATAAAAAGGAAAGCATGAGATATTGATAACATGCAGATAACTGTTTGTGTGCTCACATATGCCAAAGGACCAATTCCATTTCAACACGACGTCAACATGGACAAACTATGCTCTTGTCACGGATGAGTGAAGGTAGCAGGACCCAAATGCAGATAACCTTTGAGAAACCCTTTATTTCAAGGATAAAAGACAAATACAGAACAGAACACTCTCCGGTGAACTCCGTCACCAACAACAATGACCCAACACTGAACACAGACAGAGACAAGACTAAATACAAGAAGGGGTAATCATGACAACGAGAAACAGCCGGGCAGGGGAGGAGAAACACAAGGACAACAGGTGAACACAATCGGGTAATCAGGGAGGGAAACAGACAGAAAGCAGACGGGCAGGAAACGGGGGTGAACACTTAACACAATAAGACAGACAAAACTACAAGCGTGACCTAACATGTGCATTGTGACAGCTCTGGTACTTTGTCAGCATATACCATTGATCAAAAGTTCCATTAAAAGTCTCCAACATATTGGTTTTAATAATGCAGGAAAGAGAAAATACCAGGGAATAAGAGGAAGCAGGATTTAGACAGCCGTGGAGCCATAACATGTCAGATTTGACATGTGCTAATATTCCAACAAACAGAAGAAACAGAAAGCAAAGCGTCTCATACACACCCACGCTAAAACCTCTCCCACTGAGTTCCCGCAGAGAAGCTGTCGGGGTCCCAGACACAAACCAACCGGAAGACAACAGCCTGCTTCGAGACGACTCCAAAACTGAGGGGTTAGAATCAACTGGAGCAGCATCAACAACAAGAATACACTCCCCTGGGGGACGGGGGACGGGGGGGGGGGCAGAGAAGAGCGAGGGAGACGGGTACAAATGATATACTGGAAACTAAATTGAGGATGAAGAAAAGATACGGGAGGGAAATGGAAAACATATATGGAGGCGAAAGTACAAGACAATTATAACTAACACTATTCAGCAGTTAAGAAACAACTTCCTTAAGGTGTCAATCTTCTTAAATGGACCTGGTTATTAAAGTAGACGCATGAGGCTCAGGGTTAGTGTGTTAGTGTGTACCTTTTAGACGTTACATGGTTTGAATATACTGAACCCCAAATTCAATCAATCAATCAATCAATCAATCAATCAATCAATCAATCAATCAATCAATCAATCAATGTTTATTTATATAGCCCAATATCACAAATGTTACATTTGCCTCAGTGGACTTCAAAGTGTATACAGAATATCATTGACTACGATACGGAGGTATGTAAGGAAATTTGGACTCAAGAGTTTAGCTCAATGAAATATAATAAGCGCATTGTTTTGAAAGAGGACAAACTGATGATATCAGGTGTATGTAGTGTCTCTACTTTAAAGAGTCCTCTCCTGCTGATGTTCAGGTGTGTATCAGTATGTAGTGTCTCTACTTTAAAGAGTCCTCTCCTGCTGATGTTCAGGTGTATATCAGTATGTAGTGTCTCTACTTTAAAGAGTCCTCTCCTGCTGATGTTCAGGTGTATATCAGTATGTAGTGTCTCTACTTTAAAGAGTCCTCTCCTGCTGATGTTCAGGTGTATATCAGTATGTAGTGTCTCTACTTTAAAGAGTCCTCTCCTGCTGATGTTCAGGTGTATATCAGTATGTAGTGTACTTTAAAGAGTCCTCTCCTGCTGATGTTCAGGTGTATATCAGTATGTAGTGTCTCTACTTTAAAGAGTCCTCTCCTGCTGATGTTCAGGTGTTTATCAGTATGTAGTGTCTCTACTTTAAAGAGTCCTCTCCTGCTGATGTTCAGGTGTTTATCAGTACGTAGTGTCTCTACTTTAAAGAGTCCTCTCCTGCTGATGTTCAGGTGTTTATCAGTATGTAGTGTCTCTACTTTAAAGAGTCCTCTCCTGCTGATGTTCAGGTGTATATCAGTATGTAGTGTCTCTACTTTAAAGAGTCCTCTCCTGCTGATGTTCAGGTGTATATCAGTATGTAGTGTCTCTACTTTAAAGAGTCCTCTCCTGCTGATGTTCAGGTGTATATCAGTATGTAGTGTCTCTACTTTAAAGAGTCCTCTCCTGCTGATGTTCAGGTGTATATCAGTATGTAGTGTCTCCACTTTAAAGAGTCCTCTCCTGCTGATGTTCAGGTGTATATCAGTATGTAGTGTCTCTACTTTAAAGAGTCCTCTCCTGCTGATGTTCAGGTGTATATCAGTATGTAGTGTCTCTACTTTAAAGAGTCCTCTCCTGCTGATGTTCAGGTGTATATCAGTATGTAGTGTCTCTACTTTAAAGAGTCCTCTCCTGCTGATGTTCAGGTGTATATCAGTATCTAGTGTCTCTACTTTAAAGAGTCCTCTCCTGCTGATGTTCAGGTGTATATCAGTATGTAGTGTCTCTACTTTAAAGAGTCCTCTCCTGCTGATGTTCAGGTGTATATCAGTATGTAGTGTCTCTACTTTAAAGAGTCCTCTCCTGCTGATGTTCAGGTGCATATCAGTATGTAGTGTCTCTACTTTAAAGAGTCCTCTCCTGCTGATGTTCAGGTATATATCAGTATGTAGTGTCTCTACTTTAAAGAGTCCTCTCCTGCTGATGTTCAGGTGTATATCAGTATGTAGTGTCTCTACTTTAAAGAGTTATCTCCTGCTGATGTTCAGGTGTATATCAGTATGTAGTCTCTCTACTTTAAAGAGTCCTCTCCTGCTGATGTTCAGGTGTGGTGTATATCAGTATGTAGTGTCTCTACTTTAAAGAGTCCTCTCCTGCTGATGTTCAGGTGTATATCTGTATGTAGTGTCTCTACTTTAAAGAGTCCTCTCCTGCTGATGTTCAGGTGTATATCAGTATGTAGTTTCTCTACTTTAAAGAGTCCTCTCCTGCTGATGTTCAGGTGTATATCAGTATGTAGTTTCTCTACTTTAAAGAGTCCTCTCCTGCTGATGTTCAGGTGTATATCAGTATGTAGTTTCTCTACTTTAAAGAGTCCTCTCCTGCTGATGTTCAGGTGTATATCAGTATGTAGTGTCTCTACTTTAAAGAGTCCTCTCCTGCTGATGTTCAGGTGTATATCAGTGTGTAGTGTCTCTACTTTAAAGAGTCCTCTCCTGCTGATGTTCAGGTGTATATCAGTGTGTAGTGTCTCTACTTTAAAGAGTCCTCTCCTGCTGATGTTCAGGTGTATATCAGTGTGTAGTGTCTCTACTTTAAAGAGTCCTCTCCTGCTGATGTTCAGGTGTATATCAGTGTGTAGTGTCTCTACTTTAAAGAGTCCTCTCCTGCTGCTGTTCAAGTGTATATCAGTATGTAGTGTCTCTACTTTAAAGAGTCCTCTCCTGCTGATGTTCAAACTCCTAGAAGCCGAATAGGGCTTCTTTAAATGTCTATTTTGTGATATATAATACATTTATTTTCCCTTTCAGTTTATGTATGTCTTGGCTAGTTCTCCCTTCAGAATCTCAACGGGTCTGGTACGATCAAATAAAAGGCTGAGAGAGAAATGGATGAAAGGCTTTTTTATTTGTCACATGGACGCTGTCTCGTGAGGCTTTAAAAAGGTCTTGTCGCTTGGTTCCACGTGGGAAGATGTAAAAGGGCAAACCTGCCATAAAGTGACAGCAGAAACGGCCAGGAAGATAACGCGTCCAAAGTGAGTAGTACAACATCTGGGAAGAGTTCACTTTGATGAATAATACAGAGGCAAGGGCAGCTAAGGATAGTGGACATCTCTCACTTAAACGATTCTTGTGTTTCCAACACATTATTTCTGCTCGAAATGAAGGACTTCTGGAAGTAGGTGAATTACATATTATTATATTATTATTACATGTCACTTATTAGACGCTTTCATACTCAATACTGCAGGCAATCCCCACAGTAGCGATTCGGGGTGAAGTGTCTTGCCCAGGGACACAACGACATGCTGACTGCAGTGGGGTTTGAACCTGTGAGCCCCTGATCCGAACACCAACGCTTAACCCACTGCGCCACACGCCTCCCTTGAACACGCAGCTCGGCAAATACATCGATTTATATTGTCTGATTAAATGTAATCAGAATGATTGGAAATGGATTACCCTCGGACTCGGAAGAAGGCTTCTGCCTCGTCTCATTTTCTCTCGATAACTTTAAATCTCCTTTCTCTTAGACGTCATGTTGCTTTTCTCATGAGTTTTTGTTCCATTAGAATATAATATATACATAGAATATTGTCATCGTACAAAGTACAAAGACATTTCCTTGGCAACTCTCACTGCAGTAAAAGATAGACAAATAAATAAAAGCCCAATTCACACGTTTCTGTTGAAAGGCTTGTGGATATTCAGTCACTCTTCCCTTCGTTCCTGATGATGTTGTTTGTTTTACTTTTGACTGTAATTGGGCGATTAGAGATGTTTCCCCGTTGTGTTTATATTTCAGCGCTAAGCCAACTTCCATTGGTTCTATCGGTTTCTCTCAGCACCACCTCTCTAACTTAGCTTTTGTTCGCTCTCCACTGCTTTTCATTCATTTGTTCCTCTCTCCACTTCTCTATTGTCGTCTTCTTCCTTTTTTGCATTTCAGTGATTCCTCTTCAGTATGCCTCTCATTTGCGTTGCTTTGATGTATTATCGTTACAGCAGGTAAGAGCTTCAGCTTGTGAACATACTTCAATTGTCAGAGTATTTCCTAAAGAATAATAATAATTAATAATTGATTCTATTTAGAGGCGTCTTTCAAAGCACCCAAGGACACCCTACAATTAATACAATATTCTAAGGAAAGGTTTAACCCGTGTGTTGTGTTCGAAAGCTGTTACGGAGTTCGCGGGTACATTTTGACCCATGATTTAGCTCAGTCCAAAACACTAACAGAAAATGACTATCATCCAATACGTCGTAACTAACTTATAATGCATTAATAACCGTACAATACTGTTGTAATGTAATGTTATGGCCCCAAAACACATCACACCACATATTGCACACGTATATACGGCTCTCTCTCTCCTCGCCTCCATCCCAACAGAAGCTCCACATGGCAGGAGGAGGCCAAGGAAGTATGGATCGATTGCAGGCTGAGAAACATCCCCTCCTTTTCCCACCTGGGCCTCTCCATAAGGTGGAAAGTAGTGGAGTATAAATACTTCATTACTATACTTAAGTACATTGTTCTGGTATCAGTACTCCACCACTTATTTTTGTGACCACTTTTTACTTTGACTTCTTACATGTTGAACTCAAATACCTGTACTTTCTACTTCTTACATGTTGAACTCAAATACCTGTACTTTCTACTTCTTACATGTTGAACTCAAACACCTGTACTTTCTACTTCTCACATGTTGAACCCAAATACCTGTACTTTCTACTTCTTACATGTTGAACTCAAATACCTGTACTTTCTACTTCTTACATGTTGAACTCAAATAACTGTACTTTCTACTTCTTACATGTTGAACTCAAATACCTGTACTTTCTACTTCTTACATGTTGAACTCAAATACCTGTACTTTCTACTTCTTACATGTTGAACCCAAATACCTGTACTTTCTACTTCGTACATGTTGAACTCAAATACCTGTACTTTCTACTTCTTACATGTTGAACTCAAATACCTGTACTTTCTACTTCTTACATGTTGAACCCAAATACCTGTACTTTCTACTTCTTACATGTTGAACACAAATACCTGTACTTTCTACTTCTTACATGTTGAACACAAATACCTGTACTTTCTACTTCTCTCATGTTGAACCCAAATACCTGTACTTTCTACTTCTTACATGTTGAACTCAAATACCTGTACTTTCTACTTCTGACATGTTGAACTCAAATACCTGTACTTTCTACTTCTTACATGTTGAACTCAAATACCTGTACTTTCTACTTCTTACATGTTGAACTCAAATACCTGTACTTTCTACTTCTTACATGTTGAACTCAAATACCTGTACTTTCTACTTCTCACATGTTGAACCCAAATACCTGTACTTTCTACTTCTCTCATGTTGAACACAAATACCTGTACTTTCTACTTCTTACATGTTGAACACAAATACCTGTACTTTCTACTTCTTACATGTTGAACTCAAATACCTGTACTTTCTACTTCTCACATGTTGAACCCAAATACCTGTACTTTCTACTTCTCACATGTTGAACTCAAATACCTGTACTTTCTACTTCTCTCATGTTGAACACAAATACCTGTACTTTCTACTTCTTACATGTTGAACCCAAATACCTGTACTTTCTACTTCTTACATGTTGAACACAAATACCTGTACTTTCTACTTCTTACATGTTGAACTCAAATACCTGTACTTTCTACTTCTCACATGTTGAACCCAAATACCTGTACTTTCTACTTCTTACATGTTGAACTCAAATACCTGTACTTTCTACTTCTCACATTTTCACCAGATGGACACACGAAAAAGGAAATATTCAAATTCGGCTGTGATCATAGCAACATCGGGCCATTCATGAGCGCATCTAAACCATCGTATGACCGCCGGTGGAGTTTCTCAGGCTCCGGCAGCAACTTCATAAGCGGTAGCAAAATCTTTGGCATGCCAAAAAATTGCCGAAGGACCTTGTGAAGGTTCGTGTTGAATTTGTGTGTCCATCTTGCCCTTCGTAAGGCCATCGTGTCATCTTCGTCACGAAGACAATACGAAGGAAACAAGAAGCTTCCCAATTGTCTTAGGAAGGAAACACGACTACGTGTAGCCCTCGCAATGCCGTTGTGTAGCCATCGTATTATAGTACGCTGACATCGAGATTGCATTTATTGCACAACAAAATCATGTAAACAGATTTATGAAAATAACCCAATTTGTGTTCTGTGAAACTGAAAAGGATATTACATTGTTTGTTACTTTCGTTGCAGTTGTATGTCTGAAATGTAATGTAGGTTAACTTCCAGTTTTATTTAGATGCTTTTATTTTGAAGGCAAGTTTACGCTGTTGACAGGAAGTTGTTGTTGCTATGGAAACAACATGACGGAGATAAGTAATATCTTCTAATCTACATATAAAGATGGACAAAATAAAGAATAAAGTGTATGTTTAAATGTTAGCACCCCCCGAAGAGGCACAAGATCTTACGTTGAGTCTGGATACATTCTAAATCCTCAGCAAAGTCTACGTCCGTGTGTGGTTCGGGTGCCATCGTGTGGCCTGCTGTAGGCATCGTACTTGCTTTGGCTGTTGCTTGGCTGTTGACCAAGTTCGGGGCCATCTTCGTGCGAAATTCACAATTCCATATCCGTGTGTCAATTTCGGGACAGTGTGACGGGGGCTTAAAGAAGAGGGACCAATGGAAACGTTGTCATGTTGCCCTTGGTCACCATGGAAACATTCATTAGCTAACAATGACATTATTGTTCTATTGATATAAAGGGAGGTCAGGTACTCTTTAAAACAGCTGCTAGCTATGGGTACTTTTTACTGAAGTACACTTCAAAGCCTCTTTACTTTTACTTGAGTAAAGAAGTTTAGTCTGTACTTCTACTTAAGTAAAGGATGTGTGTTTACCTCTACCCAACAGGAAAGGGACATCCCAGGTGTAGGGGGCAACTATTTTCCGATGACGACTGTGTCTATATGTTTGGGGAGGATTAGTGCTGCGTACCGGTACGCCGAACCGGTACTGGACTTGTAAAAAGTTTCGGTTCAAGTCCGGTTAAAACCGGAACGTCAGGAACCGGTACTTGGACTCGCAAAAAAACTAGCACTTACGTATATTCTGGTGTCTGTGGTTATTTAAACATTCCCTGATAAACGTTATTCAGCGTCAATAAATGAGTGCTAATCCCAGTGTGCTCAGTGTACAACATCACATGTCATTTCACCTTCGATTCACGGTTTGAAAACGTAGCGTTTCGCCACATGCTAATGCTAACCGGAAGTGAAGACTTTTCAGAATAAAAGTATTAAGTAAATAGTGTGAACTTCCGGATTTTCAGAATAAAACTGATTTAAATTAAATAGTGTATTTAATTCAAAATTACGCCATATCAACATTGATTTTAATTTCTAACAGTATGTACATCACTATGTATGTAGTATGTACTGTTTAATGTAAACATGTAGAGTTGTAGAAAAGACATGGTGTACAGACAGTACAGTACACTCTGACTGTACAGTCACTACAGTGTAGTGTATACTGTATAGTAGGTGTGTAACAGTGTAATGCGTATAGTCTACTCTACACTCTACCTTTCAGCAACGTTTTAGGGATTGAGGCTCAGTCAGCTCAGGGACTGTTTGGTTACTTTAGTTTGGTAAATGAAATACATGTTTGAACTTTGTAGTAGTTCACTGTAGTTGCTGTCATAAGTCATTTGTAGACTAAGTGGAAAAAAGTGTTTTTTTTACATTTGTACTTTGTAGAGAAATGTAGACACAAGTTGGAAGGGAGCGCAATAAACCTGACGAGTTTGAATTTCAGTTGATTATGAGTTAATGTTCAATTGATAATTAGCTCACAATAAGTTCACTTTAGTTACTCACACAACTTCACACAAGCCATGGGTTCAGGTCCGGACTTATAAGTCCGGACCTGAACCTGAACCTCTGGACTTGAGTCCGGACCTGAACCTGAATGTGAGTCCAGGTACGCAGCACTAGGGAGGATGCTGGAGAGTGTTTGGCGGCCCTCCCATAGCTCTCGCTGCGCTCAGACAGCCACGGTAGAGCCTGGCACTCCACACCGGCAGAATTGGAAACGGATAGATTGAGGGATGGAGGGATGAAGAGGTGAGAAAACAGATTAGTGCGACCTACTGGGGGCTTATTGTCGAGCATGCCTAAACAAATCCTGGACCCCGCTACTCCCCAAACACACACACGGTTTGCAGTTTATGCTTTTGTTCAGTTGTGACAATTGCAATAGGAGATAAGCTCAAAATGATGTATGGCCAACGTTAGAAGCAGCTGATGATGAATGCTGGAGTCTAACGAAACACACACACGCATAGAAAAATGCACTGATAAAGGAAGTAGCATGCTTACTTTTGTTTGGCTGTGTCCTTGCGTCGTGCCGAGATCAAAAGCTTATTCCAATTAAAGAGGATGCATCCTTCGCTGCTCTGATGGATCTCTTAGTCAAATGAGCTGATTTGTTAATCCATCAGCAGCCTGGAGATGCATTACCCGAGGGTCTCGGAGACCTCCGTTCAACTTAAAGACGTATTACTCAGAGGTCATTCAGTGACGTGATATCACTCAAAGGTTGCCTCAAGCTACCGTGTCGTTCAACTTGAACACTCATACATCTGCAGTCGTGATGTACGACTCAGAATGAGTAGGACTGATGGACAAATGATTCTGGTTTGCAACAATGCACAGAAGCCTGCATGTCTACACACACACACACACACACACACACCACACACACCACACACACACACACACACACACAACACACACACACACACACACACACACACACACACACACACACACACACACACACACTGAGTCCTTATCAGCAAACTCCAGTTATTCCTCCCCAAATACAGCGCAGAAGTCAGACTGAGCTATCACCATGGTGATCAGGAAGACGTGAAGTGAACAGCAAGGCTTTGAGAGGTGATCTCGATCACACACACACACACACACACACACACACACACACACACACACACACACACACACCACACACACACACACACACACACACACACACACACACACACACACACACACACACACACACACACACACACACACACACACACACACACACACACACACACACACTTACACTTCTCTTCCCATGTATCTTTCTCCCCTGTGATAACTGTAATGCATCAAATGTGTGAGATACCATCTTGTGGGAAACGAGTGTATCTCACAGACAACATGATTGGTTTTGGCTGAAATGGATGACTTCAAAAGGACACGTGTCCCATGGAGACAGATTCGTCTCAGAGATAGATGATAACCAAAGGTTAAATGAAAGGTTAGCCACTAAAAAGTGACTCAAACATTTTGATTGTCATCGACTAAGACTGAAAATATGAAGGACCCAAATATCAAACGAGTAGGATTTAGACTCAATCTAAAAAAGCTGACTATTACAAATCTGGCATCTACACCATCCCCTAAATATTGCTTCTTACACACACCTACGTTTAGGCTTGACTTCCCATGTTCATGGTGCGACCACCTTGACACACACATACTTCACAATCTTCCAGTTAACTGTGCACGCCACACACACACTTTCTTTCCGTCTGACATAAAGAGACATGTTGAGTTCAAAGCCACGACCTAAATCTCCTAAAATGGATACAAGCTTCCCCACCAACACATGATCAGTGGATACGTGATGTCTTACAGTGCCTTCAGGTGGAGAAGGTAGGATTCTCTTTAAAAGGATGTCTGAAATCCTTCCGTGCTACCTAGGACCCACTGTAGGCCTTATCAAAGAACTCCCCATCGCTTCTGACGCTGAGTCGCGGGTAGCTCTCTGAAAGGGAATACATCAAATAAAAGTGACCATTCATATTACCGCTCTTCCGCCACGACCCTTTGTCTTTTGCCCTCGACATCTATATTTCCTTTTCCCTCTTAATGAAACCTTTTCCTCACCAAGACGACAATGTTGACTATTAATTTCTTCCTTTATACCAGATTCTTACAGACTGTTTTCGCTCTCGACTTTCTTTGTATTATTATTATTATTTATGTTTTACTTTACTGACGTATTCAGTTATTTTACTATTTGGGGCCATCCATACCTGTGGGTGGAGGGTGGGTTTGGTTAAAATAAAACCTGTAAACAAGGACTCTCTACGAACCCTGAAGTCAATATGGAGCATTACATCACTTTATGTTTCCTTTGTAATGACCCCCATTGTCTTAATTTGCTATTTGTAACATCTGTACTGTTTTGTATTGATGACTACTGTTCTTACTTCTTCATGTGCTGGATTATGACTTGTTTGCAATACAAATATTTGTAAGAAAAAAAGAAAAAGCTACGACCTAAGGTTAAAGGTGGGGTAGGTAAGTTTGAGAAACCGGCTCGAGATCGCTAGAATTTGAAAATACACAACCGGAGAAAATCTGCCACTTCCTCACAGAGCCCCTCCCCCAACACACACGAACGCGCACATGACCAATGAGGGCACGAGGTAAGTCTGTGCCCCGATGGAAGGCTGACAGGCAGGTAGGCCAACCAATCGATTGTACTTTTTACAGTATTACGGCTTCTACAGATGACGTTTTTTTATGGATTTGTTGTCGAAGCACTTCAGATATTCATTGCTATCGGGATGTTAAGAGCATTCCATGAAATATAACAACACGTGTATCTCGAGCCGGTTTCTCAAACTTACCTTTCAAAAGGTTGCTAAAAAATTATTTAAGTATTACAAAGTACATTTGAACTGTGCCTGTGGCTATGTATGCATATATTATTATATACACTTATTTGTATTTACTTTTGTTTGGCCTTCGGATGGCGATAATTGGATGACCATTTTAGTTTCACTTCTTTTCACTGTAAATTGCATGAAATTATGAGCTGTTTTGTTTTGTTGTATGTTTATGTATGTTTTGAGTTTGTGAGGACCCCAGGAAGAATAGCCAATGCTCATGCTAGTGCTAATGGGGATCCTAATAAAGACATAAAGACATACCTACCCCACCTTTAAACTAAATGTTCGCCACTAAAAAGTGACAACAAAATGCTGATTGTCATCGACTATAGGACGGAAAGTATGAAGGGTAAACATGACAGAAATCTGATTAAAACTTGTTTTCAAACTCACCTTGACACAAACATACTTCACCCTCTTCCGACAGTAACATGCCTCTCACACATGCACACGTGTAGATATATGGTGTGTGCTGCTCAAGGTGAACGCTGAGTAAAGACACCTCTGGCAGGATGTAATCCAGTCACGTCCCGATAGCACGAACACGCTGCATACTAACAGGAGAGGCAGCTCACTCTGCTCCACGCTGCGGTTCCCACTCGCATTCCCTCTCTTAGCTTTTCCCGACGAGGAGTGAAATTGACTGATTTTGTTCTCTTTACGAATTCACGGGAAAGTTCAGAGAGCTGAGTGACCGTGCCAGATGTCTGCAACTTCCATTAGTCCCATCCGACTTGATGAGACAGTCACTCCTTGGTAATGACCAACATTATACATGTTGTTGTAATATGTATATGGTACATTAGAACAGCCAGATGCCTCATGTGCTGTGTCAAAACGACTCTCTGGTGTATGAGGACTCTCGTCTTAGTATCGAACATATATTCAAACCAAATGAATATCGGGAGCGTTTTTCAGAAATCCAATTTTCTTTTTCTTTTTTGTAACGATAGATCATTTCTGCCACCATTGCCTTTATTTAGGATAGGTGGAATATGCTACTTGAACCCTGGTCTTCTACATGGGGGCCAAACCCGAGTGTATGGGCCGACAGCTTTACAAAGTGCAATCCTACTTCCTAAAGCTGTCGTAAAGCAAGTAAACCATAAACAGATTGATTATAATGAATCGTTTTACTGAACGTAATAAGAAGAACATATGCAGCAGAGTTATAGACACATACGTTCAGCCTTGTGGAGAGAAGGGGAAAACCTTGTGAAGTTAAAAACATTGCGTAGCTCCTGCAAACGTGCCTTGAACCAGTATTACTTATATATGCATTTACTTTTTTCTTGCCCTAACTTTTTTTTTTTTTTTTCAGTTTTCATTAGTTTTCTTTATTTCTTTTTAATCCTTCATTTCTATACGTTTGACGAAATAAATGCCATTATTATATTGATGCTAATGATGATGCACGGGAGGGCTACTCCCCATAAGCTATGCTTCAGCCCTCACGCTTCTACTAATGTTGTTCATGTGTGTGTATGAATTATACGTTTTTGTTCTTGTATGATTTTAGTAGAATAAAAAAACAAACATGAATGAGGTTCTTTCTGCAATAATAGAAAAGACACGGTTCGTACTGAAACCCTGAGAACATTGCGCATTTGGGTAAACAACATGAAGTAGATTACATTAGGTAAATCAGTCCAGCTGGCCGTGTTGGTAGGAAAGAACATTTATCAAGTACCTTTGCTGCCTCTATCCTGAGAAGCAGATCGTTTAGAGATTTGTTTGTTCAGATTTAAAACCGTGTTACACTGTTCTTGTAAGGATTTGCAGTACTCCCTCCTTCTGCTTCCCTTTTTGTTTGTTGTTGTCTGTCTGTCTGTGTTTGTCTCGCGGGCTGGGCGTGGCTGACCTACTTCTGGTTCCCGCCAATTCATCTCCGCAGCTGCTTCTCATTCATCCTGATCATCTACTCATCCACACCTGCTTATTAACCCGGTCTCCTCATCCAGTCTTCACCAGTTCGTCGTCAAGGTTACACTGGTAAACGTATTGCTTTCTAGCTTAGCCTGACACAACTCTGGAATCAGTTTTTGTCTTACCGGTTTGTCTCTCTATTCAGAACCCATCATCACCTCCTCCGCTAGCCACGTCCAGCCACTTCCTCGTCGGATTCATCCACTCTCCACGCAACCAGCTCCAGCCTGCTCGCTCCCCTCGGCTCTGAAACCCCTGCTCGCCGGTAGGACAAACTCTAACTCCTGCTTCAACCTACTCGCTCTCGGGAGCGTACAGACTCAGGCTCTAGCCACCTCTCACCTGCCTGGCGATATCCCCAGCTCACTCCGGAGCCTCGGCTGAGGATCTCCATTCCCTCGCTCTTTTATCTCCTTTCCTGGACTATATTACTCAGTTAGTATCCCCTGTCACGATTAGAAATAAAAACCTTTTGCTGCAAACTCCTGTTTTTCTGTCCGTGTTTGCATTGTGGGTTCAGTCCTGAAAAGCGATCACGGAGCTTAACAGTTTTGGGTGCGGTTTAGATTCATATGTTTGCATGCAATCTGATAATATTTCCACGGCAGGATTTATTACAGTTGCTAGCAGAAAGATGCGATGTTTGCAGGTCAGCAGAGCACATTTTACTACGGAGAATACAATATTGGGGGAAAGAAACAGGCGATGAACCCTAAAATCCCCAGGAGAAAATGCCAGGTGCATTCATTTCAACTCGCGAACTATGATATATTAAATGATTGTGAGGATGATGATTGAAAATCGTTTGTTTGAGTCTGGATGCATTTCCTGATCTAAAAACATAGCGATGGTTTTGTATTTACGCCAACGTGAATTAAACATTATTTTGTTAAATAAAAACATGGTGATGTTTAGTAAATGATTACATGTCTCTTACTTAAGCACAGAATATGATCCTATCCGTGACATATATGGATCTTAACAAATATCCGCTATATCAGATACCTGTAGATCAGCTGTTTATTTCACATGAGTTCCAGTGTGGCAGCTTTCCACGGCTCCCCCTGGTGGATCCATGATCCATTGCAGCTGGTTTCATTATAATTAAATGTATTTATCAAGGGGGCGTTTCAAGTCCTGCGGGGGGTTTTCCTTTTCAGCAGGGGCCCACCCCGTGCCGATCACGGACCCGCACGGGTAGGCGTCTGAAATGAAGCGCTACATCTGTATCAACACCCACACAAAACTGAGATACAGAACAACCTGGTCATGGAAATATAAACTCTGGTTGTTTCTAGTCTGCTAGACTTAGCAATGTTCAGCCAACATATTTGTACATCCTTTTTTAAGAAAGAATAATAAGTAACAGCACAACATGTCCAAGAGACAGAGCTGCTCAGGCTGACACATCTCATTGACTGGAATGAATCCCCAGAGAGACTAAGCACCACAATGTTCAGGCCAAACAGCATTCATAGCTCAGTGAGTAAGCCCTCTGGCTGCAAGAATACATTGAATGTTCAAAAGGTTCAAGCTGGATTCCTTTGAAATGTGCATTTAATTCAATTCAAGAATAAACTACTGTTGGGACGCAAATAATGTTTTCTGTTTTTTTTTTGTAAACGATTAATAAGTCAAATGAAAAATAAATGTTTTCGTCATCCATTGATCGATCTTAGTCCCGCCCTTTTTAGGTGAAGTTTGGCACTTTGCCCTTTCCTGATAAACATCAGATGTGCTTCGTGCTAGGCTCATCTATGGTCATTCGGTTTTTTGTTTGAAGATGGTTAAAAGATATGGCAAGGGGACCGGCAAACACGATACTTGATACCTTGACTGTGTCACAATCTCAAGCTAATGTTAGAAACACATTTGCCAGTTAGCTAGTTAACATTAAACTAATGTCAGATTATCACCGCTAACCAGGTTTGCTTACTTCTTATTTATTTGGTAACACTACACACGTGTGAAGAAAGCACAGATGTTGAATACTGACATACTTGATTAGGATGTTGTGAGTTATCGACAGTGTTGGGACTAACGCGTTACTGTAACGCCGTTATTTTTGGCAGTAACTGCATTACTTTTTAAATTCAGTAACTCAGTTACCGTTACTACATGGAGCGTTACTCCGTTACTGCGTTAGTTTTTTTATATAGTCAACAGCCAGGCGAACAGAGATGAGAACTGTACTTAAGTACTTGAGTAAAAGTACTTAAATACTTCCTGTGTCACATGCGGAGACGGGCTGTGGGCGTGTTTGTGTTGTTTACTAACAAGACTGTCATGGCGGCGGCGGAGCTCAAGTCGAGTTTCTCCACCTGGAGATATTCTCACTATTTCACTTTTGTCGAGCACAAAGAAAAGAACGTTTTAGTTAAATGTAAGTTGTGTCCTGGCGGGTCAAAGAGCCTATCTACTGCCCAAACCAGTCATTCACATCTCTTAAAACATCTGCACAAACAACATGCTGGGACGAAGCTAGTAGCTCAGACCACTGAGACTCAGCCGACGCCACTCCACCTCCACCTGCACCTAAGCAACAGCGGCTGGATTTTAACCAAGGGACTGCTAGCCAGGGAAAAGTCGATAAAGCCATTGCACGGTATGTTGTAGAACACATGCAGGCTATTGTTACAGTGGAGTCACCCGCTTTCAGGGAGCTAGTTAGCATGATAGCATGTCCGGGCGGCACGCGGCATATGGGACGGAGAAAGAATATACAACAATGTAAAGCCAGCTAATATCGATGCTATCCAGATTGCATATAATGCATGGCAAGTTGATCAACAGATTGTATTATTCTCCAATGCAATAACAGTACTGAAATGAAGGCTAAGGGCATTAATATAATGGGAGCCCTTTTTTAAGTAACTAAAATGTTACTTTTCACAGTAACGCATTACTTTTTGGTGTAAGTAATCAGTAAAGTAACTGAGTTACTTTTGAAATGAAGTAACTAGTAATCGTAACTAGTTACTGGTTTTCAGTAACTAGCACAACACTGGTTATCGATAACCAGAACAGATCAATGCTAACGTTCCTTTGTTTATATTATCTCTGTAAGGCTTTGTGCCAAAGTGACTTTTGATGTTATTTGGATAAACACAATGTCTACAACCCCCAAGAGCACTGCGAGTATTTCATTCAACATCTTGGAGCTTTATTGCCTGATTTTCAGGAACTATCCGATGCTTACGCACTGCAGCGTAGGGAAGGGAACTGGCATGTTTCTGTTCCTCAGGTTTGTCTAAAGTAGCAGAAGTAACTAAGGGTGATGGGAATTGGATTGGTCACTTGCCTGAGAACAGTTCCCTTAAGAGTGAAATACAACATGTTTAAGAGGAACCCAAGGACACCACTCTCAAGCCCAACATAAAAAAGTACCTCTTGTTCAGCCTTGTAGACAAACATAGCTGCCATTAGCAAGTTGAAAACATTCACATTCATATTCTAACCCTGAACCATACATGAATGGAGTTATTTCAGCATCATTGGAACATTTCAAAGCACCGGATTCATTCAAACCAGCCATACTAAAGGCACTTACTGAATAAACCTTGAGAACATTGTGCTTTTCGTGAAAACAGATGACGTAATGGATCAGTATCAAGAGAAACAGAGTTTTAACTTGCAGCTGGTTCTGGTCCTTCCGGCGCAGACTGAAAACTCATCTCTTTCGACTCCACTTCGAGCGATAGAACTACTAACAAAGCACTTATATACTAATAAAGGACTGGCTTATCTAAAGCCAGTTGAGTAGCACTTGAAATGCTTGGCTCTATGAAACCTGATGTACTTTATGATTCTGTTTTCTTCAAGTTTGTATCTTGTTGGTCGAACGCACTTATTGTAAGTCGCTTTGGATAAAAGCGTCAGCTAAATGTAATGTAATGTTCTGTTGGTGTGAAAGAACGTTGATTCAAGCACTTAGATGATCAGGTGTCAGACCCCACAACACCCGTGATGTCTTCAACAGAAAGTGAAACACATTCAAGAGTTTAAATATCCCTCTCAGTTGTAAACCATCTTGATCCATTAACACCAAATCCTGATGAAACTAATAACTAAGAGAAGTTAGTTTTTGAACACAGCGTCTTGAGTTTTTGGATCATCCTGGAAAAAAGATCAAAAACCTTCATATCATTAACAAAGTAGTGTTTGGTCTGAGCGATTTGATCTTAACGAGTTTGTAAACTGTAAAATTCGGCAGCTGTTCATTAAAAGATTAGAGAATTTGTGAATGTAAAGCAGACTGGAAGTTCTTTAGCAAGCAAGCAATCTGTAAATTCAACAGACAATTGATTAAAGTTACATGCAGATGTCCTAGGTATCTGAATCTTAGTTTAACGTGTTTCAAAAGAAAGATTAGAAGCTGCGGTTTTACATCGGATGTTCAATATATAAAATAAGATGTAAGGGTACCATATATGCAATGATGTAACTAAAGATGTGACAGATTTGGAGCATATTTCATATGAAATATAGTGGCAATTAGAGCATGTTAAAGGGGACCTATTATGCAAAGTCCTCTTCCTCATGTCTCTTCTACATCAACATGTATGATGTCATAACGATTTTTTTGGCTTGTGTAACCATTAGCCAATCACCAACCAAGGTAACCCCCCCCCCCCCCCATTATCACCTGAATCTCCTCCTAGAGCACCAATAGCTGCTTTCACGCCAAGTACCTTGCTGTACTTAGTGCCGGCACTTAGTTCCCCCATGGAACTAAAGAGCCGATCGCGTTCACACCGGAATAAGTTCCCTGGGGGAGGATTAGGTAAATGAAGCCGCTGACGTCTCTTCTTCTTCTGCTTTGTTTTACTGGCAGGCCGCAAACCACTTCACGGCGTATACTGCCACCCGAAGTTAAAGGCCGGAAGTCCCCGGAGTTGGAGACTGGCTTCCGAGTAAATCGCCAGAACGCCGACACCTCATCTCCACCACTCCCATGTTTTCTTTTGTTTTGCCATAAATTAGTCTTTCTGCGTTGGTGCACGGGGCTAATGCTAATAATGCTAATAATGCTAATGCCAGCAAATACAATGGCGGCGAGTTTTACGGGGCGTGGTTTGCAATTCGCCCAGCCAATAGAAATTGGTACTTTTTCTCCCCAAGATAGTCCCATCTCTCTAACAGGCACTACAAATGGGGGTAAAAGTTCTCTGAACTAAGTTCTCTTTTTGGTGTGAACGCAAAATTCCAAGCACTAACGGAACTAAACGAGAAAAGTACGGGTAAAAGTACACCGGTGTGAAAGCGCCTATGGTGTTCTTTGTAACCAAATGTCTCTCAGAGGGGCGTGGGGAGGGGCTCCTTATTTTCATCTCAAGTAACAGACAGAGAATCAGCACTTTGGAAACAGGGCTGAAACAGAGGGGATTATGGGTAATGCTGTATCTGTTTGGTGTTTGGAGCCAAACATTCAGAGACATGTTTTGTATGTAACTGAGAGCTATAATATATGGAGGAAAAACAGTTTAATAGGAGACCTTTAAGATTTCAGCTTTTGCTTGAATGTATTGCTATCAGTAATTCCAAAAAGGTAGTTTAGGGTGGCACGACGTAAACCTGTAGAACTAGGACAGGGCCCACATGTGTGAGTAACATCTTCAAAACAAGAACAAGTTCAGATTTCAGCACGAAAACAAAAAATGCGACAGAATCGTAGAGGATGTAAAGTCCACAGAATATGGGTCGCTACACACACATGAGGCATTGCTGTAGTTTCCTCTAAATGTCAGCGAGTTTCATCATCATGCACCATCGCAGAAAAAAAAACTTCAACTTGACCTCGACACCGAGTCAAAGCCACCGATCTGTTTCCTCCACAGATCCAGCAGAAATATAAAAAAAAGTCCACAAAGTATTTTTCTTCCTCAGGACACCTTTACAAAATCTCATTCTAGTCATGCATATGGATCAGCACCTGCTGCTATGGCAACAGACTCCGGCCGGCCTCGTTTGGTCAGATTCGGTTGTGCTGCTGCTGCTCACAGTGAACTGCCACCGGGCTGCCTTTGCTGAAAAGCGCTTCAGTGTGCGAGCCGTCAGCCGAGGCATCTCACATCCAGCCCAAAGCAGCGGACTTATTCGAGACTCCATGCATCACTGGCATCGAATAGGAGTGAACATGACAACTGATCTGCACTGCAAGGGGCTTTCACACCGGAGAGAACCGTTTGAGTTGACTCGCTTACCTTTACTTCAGACTGAACGCCTGCTCGTTGGAGGACAGGCTGGGAGGATAGAGCCTGCCTCCTGGGTCTTGAATCGGGTCAATCGGATTATATCGGGATGAAGTTGCTTAGAAGAATCTGCCAGATGTCCTTTCGAAAGGTGTGTGTGCTGCTGGATTGTCCCAGACTATGTTAAATCTGCAGTCTCGTCGATGGTCTGCACTGCGTGTCGTGGTCAAATCGATTTGCTTTTCCTTTGTCCATCAAGCAGGCAAACAGCTGTTGTCCCAGCGATTGGTTCTTTCCCCACGGGCCAAATCGAGAAACCTCAGATATAGAACTAAAGGAGACAAGAGAGGAAGTGAGGTGTTAAAGCAACTTAGAGAAACACACAGCGTTGATTCGAAAGGTTATATTCCTGATTGAGAACGTGTGTGTTGTAAAGCGATTCCCTAATATTGAAAGTATACTTCATCCCAGATTGAAACCAGGTAGTGTCTGCTTATGTATGCAGGCACCTTATCTGTGTTTGACCGACAACAATCTTCAGCTTTGAGATAAGACTTAAGATTGTGGAGACCTAGATAGATGAGACTCAATATTTTAATGATTATTTCCACCAACATAAGCAGATTATTGAAAACATATTCTGAATGTCACACTTAAGGAAGTTGGTATGCAGAGCCCGTGTACTGGAGCTGGTACTGGGTGAAGGACATGGGTTCAACACATTCAAATACATACTGAAACTAAACTGCCGGGAAAGGGGTATCACTCGAACGTATAATCAGCTCATATAATATCCTGCCAGCCAATGACCTCATCAACATGTTGTAACCAAATGTCTCTCAGAGGGGCGTGGGGAGGGGCTCCTTGCTTTCATCTCAAGTAACAGACAGAGAATCAGCACTTTGGAAACAGGGCTGAAACAGAGGGGATTCTGGGTAATGCTGCAATGATCTGTTTGGTGTTTCGGCCAATCAGAGACAGGCTCTGGATATATCTGAGACCTGTGATATATTGATGAAAAACAGTATGATAGGAGACCTTTAAACACTGTAAAACATACATCTGCTGGTCAGAGAAAGTGTTCGAACCCTTTCTCGTAAAGAACAGAATTGCGGCAACTGGCTTGTGCACTTGGTCGGACTTGATCTCATGTAATGAAATATATACACACTTTAACCCAAAGGCCTGATCAACATCTCACAGGAAAACCATAGTATGGGAGAACCAAGGTTTTTTTACCACAAGCAAGAACAGAAACATACATCCGCTGGTCGAGAGAGAACAAATGCGTTGACTGAAACGTCAGAGCACATTGACATGGGTCAGCCGACTCGCCTGGTATTAAAGGGGCGCGGCGAGTCTAGCCTTCGAGAGATTATTTGAGGTATCAACAGTGCAGAATATCCTGTCTTTCTCCATCGTTGTGTAAATCTTCCGGCTTTAAGTAAAGGTTACAAGAGGGGGTCGGATTGAGCGTGTCTTTGAGAGAAAAGAGAGAGATTAAAGGAAGGGATAAGAGGGAGGATGGAGAGACACAGGAGGTTACACACTCTTGAGTATGTGTGGAGGTGGCGTGAAGGAGAGTTTCAAATCCCACGGCCGATTGGGGAAGTAAACAAGGCTTTAATTGAAATGAAGGGCGCTTTCAAACAAGGCACCAAAGTACAAACAAAGCCTCATCAAGGACATATCTCTAAAGAAAGTTCGGGACGATTAAAATAATTTGTTGATAAGTGAGAGAAAATAGTTGACACATGTAAGATTGAAGGACCACCAGGAGCAGAAGAGAGTCTATTTGGATCCCCACCAAAACAAAATGGATGAAAATGATGTTTTGATCCACCGCAGTTCCCAACAGTGTGCATGAGGCCATGATCCATACTCAGAGCAGAGAGAAGGCTAGACATGGTGAGATGAAGGTGGGAGGAAAGGAGGGTGGACGGTAGGGCTGAACGATTAATCGATTTTAAATCGAAATCGCGATTCGAGATGATGCGATTATCAAATCGCAACTTTTTTTTACTTTTTTTTTTTACTTTTTTTTTTGTTCTTCTTGTGTGTCAGTCATCCACACCAATCAGAAGTGCTGTGCTCCACATGTACCAGCCATTGTTAATCAATCAGAAGTGGCCCATGATAGAAGGTGATAGACAGATTGATCCAATCACCTGCCAAGTGCTTTTGAAAGTGCCTGCCCTTTCCAAATGGCTTCCAATGGAGCTCTCGTTTGGTGAAACAAAGCATCTGAGTCAGGTTAGCAATGCTCCATCACATGTTCTACATCTAAAAGGGTGAATCTTTAACTGGAGCTTGACTTTAAAGCAACCCAACGGAAGTTTCATGTACGTTTAGTTCTTTCACTCGTAGCTCGGGCTGCGGGGTGCTAGAGGCGGGAGCACGTTGATACGACCTTCCTAGCCGGAGTTCTGGCCGCATTTTACAATAAACTTCCGTTGGGTCGCTAAAAAATAAATATCGCAATTCGAATCGCAATATTTGTCAGAAAAATCGCAATTAGATTTTTTTCCCAAATCGTGCAGCCCTAGTGGACGGTGAAGGACAAGTGGGAGAAAGTAAAAGGAGTTTGGGAATGTTAAAGTTAAAGCCTTTTATTGTCATTATACACAGAGTATAACGAGATTCAGAGTGCAACTCTGTCCCGGTGGGCAACAATACAAACAAATACATAACACTAAAAAACACGGCAATAGGACAACATACAATCATACGGGGGAATAAATAGTTAAAAATATTGATATAAAAATAGTATATAAAGTGCATTAAAGTGTGGGTATGTGTGAGAATGGGTACGGTTATTGCATTATGTGTGGCGGTTGAGCAGCCGGGCGGCCCATGGGTAGAGACTGTTTTTGAGTCCGTTTGTCCGGGACTTGAAGCTCCCGTCTCTCCTCCCAGAAGGCAGGACGATGAATGAAGAGGTGAGCAGTTAGGGAGGGCTGAGTGAGATGGAGACGGATCCACACAGAGGGCTTTCTGTCATACACCTGATACGATGCTGCTCCAAAATGAAGACAAATAATACTGAAAACGAGGTGTTTTTGCTCGTAATAAGTAAAAAGATCTGCCAATAGAACAAGTGAACATTTGCTTGGTTGCGTTTCTTGAAGTAGGGATATTTAGATGAAGGAGATGTTGTGATTAGCTGAGAGAACTTATGTTGAACTATATCTTACCAGGATCAGTAAATGTTGTGTTACAAAATAAGCCTGACATGCTTTTTTAAATCAAGTAAGATGTATCTGTTAAAACAAGATGAACCATATTTTACAAAAATCACAGCAGCTTAAACAACTTGTTTCATTTGAGATACAAAATAAGAAGTTTTGAAGATGCATTGTCGAAAAACAAGACGCTATATCTCACTGCATCGTTACCTCTTGAGCTATTAGGTCTTATATTCAACCTCCAGACAGGGAAGATCTCTTTTAACCGCCTTTGCTTTCTCACTGTCTCCGTCTCCAACTCATAAAGCTGACAGTGTCCTTGATCTCATATCCTCAAGGAACTGCGCTACTCCACACCTCCGATCACTTCTTCATTTCATTCTCTCTACCCCTCTCCAAACATTACAAACTAATCTCTACTCATCCTGCACCTGTCCGCCGTAACCTCCGTTCCCTCTCCCCCTCTACCTTTGCCTCCTCGGTGCTCTCAGCCCTCCCTTCCTCTGACTCGTTCCAACTCCTGCCTCCAAACTCTGCTGCAGAAACTCTCCTCTCTACTCTCTCTTCCTCTCTGGACTCTCTCTGTCCTCTCACATCTCGGCAGGCTCGTCAGTCCCCTCCTGCTCCCTGGCTAAATGACGCACTGCGTGCTAATAGAACCGTCCTTCGGGCAGCAGAGCGGAAATGGTGGAAATCCAAACACCGTGACGACCTCCTAACCTATCAGGCTCTCCTCTTTCTCTGCTTCCATCTCTCAGGCAAAAAGCACTTTCTTTCAAGATACGATCCAATCTTCCTATTCCAATCCTAAAAAACTATTTTCCATCTTCTCCTCCCTCCTGGACCCCCCCAAAGCCCCTCCACCCTCCTGTACCCCCCCAAAGCCCCTTCCCCCTCCACCCTTCTGTCAAGCGACTTTGTTAAACACTTTGAAAAAAAGGTTGATGATATTCGCTCTTCTTTTTCTGACTCACCCCTACTCACCGCTGGGTCACCAGACCCTCCTTCCACCCACACACTAACCTCCTTTTCCCCTCTCTCTCCATGTGAGGTTCTTACCCTCATTACCTCTGCCCGCCCCACCACCTGTCCTCTGGACCCTATCCCTTCAAACCTCCTTCAGACTATCGCTCCTGATATTCTACCGTTTCTCACCCATTTCATCAACACTTCTCTAACTTCTGGTCACTTTCCAAACAGTCTCAAGGAGGCGAGAGTAAACCCTCTCCTGAAGAAACCCACTCTCAACCCGTCTGATGTTATAAACTACAGGCCTGTCTCTCTCCTCCCGTTCCTGTCTAAAACACTTGAACGTGCGGTCTTTAAACAACTCTCCTGTTATCTCCATCAGAACAACCTTCTGGATCCGCACCAGTCTGGTTTCAAGGCAGGTCACTCCACAGAAACTGCTCTCATTGCTGTCACTGAGGAACTGCACACGGCTAAAGCAGCCTCCCTCTCCTCTGTCATCATCCTGTTGGACCTGTCTGCTGCATTCGACACGGTGAACCATCAGATCCTCCTTCGCACTCTCCAAGAACTTGGAGTTTCAGGCTCTGCACTTTCCCTCCTCACCTCATACCTCAAAGACCGCACCTACAGGGTAACTTGGAGAGGGTCCGAGTCCGACCCTTGTCAATTAACTACAGGGGTCCCTCAGGGCTCTGTTCTTGGTCCCCTCCTCTTCTCCTTGTACACAAACTCGCTCGGATCTGTCATTAGCCCGCATGGTTTTTCATACCACTGCTACGCTGACGACACCCAATTAATTCTGTCCTCTCCCCGCTCAGAGACCCAGGTCGCCGCACGCATCTCTGCTTGTCTCGCTGACATCTCTCAGTGGATGTCCGCTCATCATCTCAAGCTCAACCTTGACAAAACTGAACTGCTTTTCCTTCCGGGAAAAGATTGTCCCACTCTTGACCTGACAATCAACATCGGCCCCTCTGTTGTTTCCCCGACTCAGACCGCAAGGAATCTGGGTGTGACCCTAGATAACAACCTGTCCTTCACTGCAAACATCGCTGCTACAACCCGCTGCTGCAGATACACGCTCTACAGCATCAGGAGGATGCGTCCCCAGCTGACCCAGAGAGCCACGCAGGTTCTGGTCCAGGCTCTCGTCACCTCACGCCTAGACTACTGCAGCTCCCTCCTGGCTGGTCTACCTGCATGTGCCATCCGACCTCTGCAGCTCATCCAGAATGCAGCGGCTCGTCTGGTCTTCAACCTTCCTGAATGTTCCCACACCACGCCGCTCCTCCGCTCCCTCCACTGGCTTCCGGTAACTGCTAGAATCCACTTCAAGACACTGGTACTTGCGTACCATGCTGCGAATGGATCTGGCCCTTCCTACATCCAGGACATGGTTAAACCGTACACCCCAGCACGTGCACTCCGCTCTGCATCAGCCAGACGACTCGCTGCACCATCGCTGTGAGGGGGACCCAAGTTCCCATCAGCAGAAACACGTGGGTTTGCTGTCCTGGCTCCAAGATGGTGGAATGAGCTCCCCATTGACATCAGGACAGCAGATAGCTCACACACCTTCCGGCGCAGACTGAAAACTCATCTCTTTCGACTCCACTTCGAGCAATAGAACTACTAACAGAGCACTTATATACTAATAAAGGACTGGCTCCTCTAAAGCCAGTTGAGTAGCACTTTAAATGCTTGGCTCTATGAAACCTGATGTACTTTATGATTCTGTTTTCTTCAAGTTTGTATTTTGTTGGTCGAACGCACTTATTGTAAGTCGCTTTGGATAAAAGCGTCAGCTAAATGTAATGTAATATTGAGGGAGCCGTGTGGCGCAGTGGATAGAGCCTTTGTGTTGGGACCAGGGGGTCACAGGCTCAAACCCCACTGCAGTCAGCATGTCGTTGTGTCCCTGGGCAAGACACTTCACCCCAAATTGTATGTAAGTCGCTTTGGATTAATGCGTCTAACATGTAATATTGAGTGTAAAGACATATTCTGACTAGACATGAGACAAATTTACTTGGCAATATTTAGAGTTTTTACAGTGTAAAGACACGAGGCATTACGTCCATGTGTGCAAAATAAGGACAGTCTGTGCGAATCCAAAGGACACATACAAAGAGGAACTAAAGTTGTGAGCTGCACTCGGTACTCTCTTTAATGAGAATGGTTTTTAGTCAATGTTTCTAAAAGTTAGTCCCAGCTGGTTCCTGCATGCTCTATTTAACTGTTAGATTATTCACTTCTGTTTTACCATATATATATATATATATACTTTGTTTTCTTTCTTTTTTTCTTCTCACTCATAATAATAATTATAAAAAAGTACAAAAAATAATAATACAAAAAAATAATAATAATAATAATTCTCAAATAGTCTGTCATGTTCAACAGGGGCAAGAAGAAGCTTAAAAAGAAACTTTTCTGGTCCTACCCCCTCTAGCATACATTTTCCTTATGAATAAAATATTAGGTCATCGTCATCAGTTTGTCTTTTACATTTTTTTTTACAAAACAATCAGAAAGAAATTACTTTTAAAATTAAAAGAAATAAAAAATAGGATTTTACAACTAGCATTTGTTGACCCTTCATGGACTCTGGGACAAGGCCAATCCATTTATTATTATTATTTTTAGTTTAATTGTGGACATGTTGGTGTGTGCGTTAATCCGTGGAAAGTGGTTACCCTGGGAATTCACAGAACTCTCACTGCACTGAAATGTGAATTACAGAATAAATGGAGGGTGAGAAATCCTTCTTTTGTGAACTCCTAAACAGACTGATGGGAGTACTTGGGATTTAATAACTATAAACACATTTGTAATGATGGATGCGTATAAGGCACTCTGTGGATAATGATCTAACATTGACCCTCATAAGAGTAAAAATACTTTGTTACTGTACTTACATACATGTTTCTGGTATCTGTACTTTACTCCACTACTTATTTTTCTGACGACTTTTTACTTTGACTTCTTTTTTTTACAAAAATAGCTGCACTTTCTACTTCTTACATGTTGAACACAAATAACTGCACTTTCTACTTCTTACATGTTGAACACAAATACCTGTACTTTCTACTTCTTACATGTTGAACCCAAATACCTGTACTTTCTATTTCTTACATGTTGAACTCAAATACCTGTACTTTCTACTTCTTACATGTTGAACTCAAATACCTGTACTTTCTACTTCTTACATGTTGAACACAAATACCTGTACTTTCTACTTCTTACATGTTGAACTCAAATACCTGTACTTTCTACTTCTTACATGTTGAACTCAAATACCTGTACTTTCTACTTCTTACATGTTGAACTCAAATACCTGTACTTTCTACTTCTTACATGTTGAACCCAAATACCTGTACTTTCTACTTCTTACATGTTGAACACAAATACCTGTACTTTCTACTTCTTACATGTTGAACACAAATACCTGTACTTTCTACTTCTTACATGTTGAACTCAAATACCTGTACTTTCTACTTCTTACATGTTGAACCCAAATACCTGTACTTTCTACTTCTCACATGTTGAACTCAAATACCTGTACTTTCTACTTCTTACATGTTGAACTCAAATACCTGTACTTTCTACTTCTTACATGTTGAACACAAATACCTGTATTTTCTACTTCTTACATGTTGAACTCAAATACCTGTACTTTCTACTTCTTACATGTTGAACTCAAATACCTGTACTTTCTACTTCTCTCATGTTGAACTCAAATACCTGTACTTTCTACTTCTTACATGTTGAACACAAATACCTGTATTTTCTACTTCTTACATGTTGAACTCAAATACCTGTACTTTCTACTTCTTACATGTTGAACTCAAATACCTGTACTTTCTACTTCCTACATGTTGAACACAAATACCTGTACTTTCTACTTCTCACATGTTGAACACAAATACCTGTACTTTCTACTTCTCACATGTTGAACTCAAATACCTGTACTTTCTACTTCTCACATGTTGAACTCAAATACCTGTACTTTCTACTTCTCACATGTTGAACTCAAATACCTGTACTTTCTACTTCTTACACGTTGAACTCAAATACCTGTACTTTCTACTTCTCTCATGTTGAACACAAATACCTGTACTTTCTACTTCTCTCATGTTGAACTCAAATACCTGTACTTTCTACTTCTCTCATGTTGAACCCAAATACCTGTACTTTCTACTTCTCTCATTTCCCAAACAGCTGGTTCCTTTAGTCTGAATGTGTGTTTGGTGCGTGATCATTATTCTTCAGAGTCACTGCGTGCCTATTGGTTGGAACACGATCCGTGTATTCATCACTTCCTGTCTTCTCTAAAGAAGAGGGACCAATGGAAACGTTGTCATGTTGCCGTTGGTCACCATGGAAACATTCATTAGCTAACAATGACATTATTGTTCTATTGATATAAAGGGAGGTCAGGTACTCTTTAAAACAGCTGCTAGTGATGGGTACTTTTTACTGAAGTACACTTCAAAGCCTCTTTAAGTTTAGTCAGTACTTCTACTTTCACCAGAGTATTTTAAAACACGAGTATCTGTACTTCTACTTGAGTAAAGGATGTGTGTACTTTTGCCATCTCTGATGTTTTCATTGACAATAATAATTTTGGCCAAAACTACAAATATTCAAGTCCCGTAGCAAACCAGAACTTTCCTTATTTCCCTCCCGAACTGTTTAGAATACAATTAGTGGCAATGAGTGGAGGAGGTAGACGGCCCGTGGAAAACGAGGCAAAAGGAAGTGGCCACACACACACACACACACACACACACACACACACACACACACACACACACACACACACACACACACACACACACACACACACACACACACACACACCACACACACACACACACACACACACACACACACACACACACACACCACACACACACACACACACACACACACACACACACACACCTGCAGTTTGAGCTCTCGGGTAAATGCAGGTAGGGAAGGACGAAGCACTTAACGGATCGCTTTGAGGAGGAGGAGGAGGAGGAGGAGGAGGAGGAGGAGGAGAGGCAGACTTTAAAGGTGAAGGAGGATAAAACGTAGTCACACGGACAGGAGGGTGAGTGGGTGACTACACTGTTGTCCCTGGCAACCATACTCTCTTTTCTCCCCCGTTCCTTGTCTTTTGCTCACGGCAAGCCAAGTCATTTCTCTTTAATGCTCGTCTTAACGGCTTCCTCCTCCTCCTCCTCCTCCTCCTCCTCCTCCTCCTCCTCCTCCTCCTCCTCGCTGCCCCAAACTATCTCTCCGTCTCTTTCATCCGCGCCTGAGTCGTCATCTTCCTCTGTAGTTCCACCACTTTCTTCCCTCCTAATGATCGAACAGTCTTTTCCTCACGGAGCGACATGACCCGGAAATACCTACATTTTAGCCATGATGAGAGCTGTTCGAAAAGATGATAGGAAAGGAGCTTCAACGCTTCCTTCTGTTATCTCCTTTAGTGTCGATCCTTAACCAAAGGAAAGGAGACGATGCTGTCCGATAACTTCTTGCAGACTCAGCATTTATACTCACATTCACGAGAAGAAAGGGGATTGTGAACGTGAAATGCAGATCATGTGGGTGATGGTGCTTGTTTAGCATTGGACCACTTGTGCTCTCACTTGCTAAAGTCTTTATATGTCTTGAAATGTTCACTATAAGTTAAGCTAATTACTTTTAATAATAATAATTACTTTTAAGTCATTTTAAAAAGTTGAGTTGGGTTTAAGGTATTTTTGAATCCAACATGTTAGAACGGTGCTATGCACGGAAGTAGATGTGCAGACCATAATAATAATGCTAACATGAAGTAGCTAGTGGCTAGCGCTCCAACACATTGTACGTAATAGGCTAAGGGGCGGGGCATCTCTAAGCACAACAGAGCCGGGCAGCTAGCCAATCAGAGCACACTGGGCTCTGGTTTCAGACAGAGGGTGAAAAGAGAGCCGGACAGGTAACCAATCACAGGAGAGGAACCAAACACAAATAAGAATATACCATGCGATAGTAGATCCTTTTCAATGCTTCCAGATTTTGTTTTTAAAGCTGGAAGCAACATGAACAAGAACACCCAGGGCAAAGTATCGAGATGTGCTTTCAGTCGTTCTCGCACATCAATAACATACGCTGTCAATCACAAGGACAGTGAGTCAGTGAAGTCACTTGCTCTGTCCGGATGAAGTCACCTTTACACATCTCCTTAACCCCATTTCTGTGTTCAAAGACAAAGTGGTTAGGAAAAGACATGGGACCTTATTCTTCCTGTTAGAAACATCTCCCTGGTCCCCGGCTTGAGCTCCATCTCTTATCCGTGTATCTGTGATCCTCTCCAGAAGGGAAGGAGTCATCACATCAGAGCATCAGCTAGTTCCTGAACAGTTCTGTCTGTTTTCCCCCAAAATTCGGACTAAAAATCTCAAAATTCTGTCTATTTTCTCAAATTCAAAAAAATTCTGTATTTTTTCGGAAAATCAAAAAATTCTGACTTTTTCTCAAAATTCTGACTTTTTCTCAAAATCTCAAACAGAGTCCTTCACAGGCTGATATCCAAGAGAGGGAGTCACACAGTCACAAGATGGAGGAACAGAAAGCAATGTTTACTTCAGCTCCACGTCAGACATGAGCATGCTTGATGTCTCTCTCCATAGAGGCTGAATCCTCATGTTCATCACAGAGCTATCATCTGCCTCAAGCAGTCCTGATGCTCTTCTGGGTCATCTCACATCCTGCCATGTTCACAGCTGCAGTTAGGAGACCTTTGTAGCATGCTACTCTCATGTTGGAGGAGGACATTCAGTATTGTCCCAACACTTCCTCTCCTCTCAATTCCTTATTTCCTGTTTTTCAGTCTGAAAAAAAAGTCATCACTCTTCTCTTTCATTGCTTGCAGCATCTAATCTCCTGCTGTCTTTGTCTGAGTGTCTGAGTGTGTCTGAGTGTGAGTGCGTGTCTGAGTGTGTGTGTGTGTGTGTGTGTGTGTGTGTGTGTGTGTGTGTGTGTGTGTGTGTGTGTGTGTGTGTGTGTGTGTGTGTGTGGTGTGTGTGTGTGTGGTTGACATTCAGATGACCGCCACACAGCCAGATCCCTCTGTTCGGTCACTACCCACAGTGCACCACTCTAACCCGCCTGTTGAAATTCCTCACACACACACACACACACACACACACACACACACCACACACACACACACACCACACACAACACACACACACACACACACACCACACACACACACCACACACTACACCACACACACACACACACACACACACACACACACACACACACACACCACACACACACACACACCGAAACATTTTGTGGAAGAAAAACGATAACAAAAGTTCTCGACCACTTATCGCACCAATGGCTCCAGTGGAAGTATTCACTTGCAGATGAGTAAGCATGCTTAGTCAGCCCTGGTGGAACACATACCAGCTAGAAAGCAACCTATACCATTACAAAACACTCCGATTTCACACCAGATGCAACACATCAGCCATCTAACCCACAGTAACCGTTAAAATGCAATCATGGCCGAGGCCGTCCACAACACCATCTGTCCGCGCGCCCCCAGAGCTTTTCAGATGTTGACAAAACCGTTGTATGTTCCACCGAAATAGTTAGCCTTCAACGACCTGAAAAAGGATCAATTAGAAGCGAGTAGGGGAATAGGTGTTTCACACACACAAGCTATAATTCAGAGGTCGATGGAAGTGGCCCGCGTTCCACTGACTCGTCTCTCTGCTCCCGACCATTAGATATTAAACAGAACAACTTGAAAAAAGGCTCAAATCTTAAAACTGAAATGTTATAGTTGTCAAATCCATGCTGGATGAACAGTGGAGAATGTCTGGCTGTATTTCAATGAGGCCCTATGATATACGTGGGATGGTCCCTCAGTGTGTTCTATCGGTTTTGTGTGCATGTAAACGGTCCGCAAAGGCTAACATCCCACATTTCTGCAACATAGTGACATCACTACGGAGCACTGGGGTTTCTATTGACTAGCAACTCAACACATTGTACGCGATAGGCTAAGGGGCGGGACATCTCTAAGCGGTTGACCAATCCCAACAGAGCCGGCCAGCTAACCAATCAGAGCACACTGGGCTCTGGTTTCAGACGGAGGGTGAAAAGAGGTGTTGCAGCACAGGCAGTATGAGAACAAAAAGAGCTTTTCGAACATTAAAGCATGGAGACACGTCCCCGGAGAGACACTTGATATACATATGAACCTGAACATGTCCTCGTTGAGGAAAGCTCAGTCCTCCAGTGGGGGTGTAACACTATTACAGGTTGTAATGCGCTCCATTTGCATCACAGGCAGATTCGTATGATGTGTGGCTATTTCCTGCATCCACTGCCGACCCAATTATCAAACTGAAATGTGTAGGACAACACGTTTACTTTGAATCAGTTATTGTCTTATTCTAATTAAAGCTGAATTAACTTTGCGGCACTTTAAAATACGCCTTGTCGTCTAACCTGGGCCTCACAAGAAATGTGATGTCCGATTGGTCTGAACCGTAATAACTTCATCCAGTTATTTCTAAAACGCATTCGATAGATGTGCACTGGGGCAAAATGGCCTCTCCTCGTTAAATGTAATCGTTTTCGACGAGTTGAACACAAATAATCGTGCTTGCTGTTGTCTCGAGCGCTGAGCACTGATTCCAGAGGATCAATTGTCTTCGAGTCGTTAATGAAGCGGTGAAAACATCGCCGTGTGTAATAACTGCCCTTCGATGAGTGGTTTTGACGCCACGAAGCCACGAAGCATTATGTTTTAATCGCACACTAAGAGCCTTGTATCAACATAACGGCCCCTGGGTTCTTCCACTGGAGCGTAAGCGCGGATTGTGAAGCCACTGTTGATTGGAAAAGTGGGAATAATTATCACACACGGTGCATGTGGATTAAATATAGACACGTTAATGGCCGCTGCTCCATCTTGACGTAACCACTCCCTTGGTGCCGTTAGAGGATCCCGGGTACACACACATGTCTACTGCTCAAGCTCTCGCCATCAGAGAATATGAACATGTAACTGAGCCAACACTCTATTTAACCCTTTAATGGTTTCTGAATCCTGGAGGATAAGGGTATACAACAGGGCCAATCCCTCACACATGTTTGTGTTTTGAAGCTTTTATTCGACGGATAGAAAGGTGTAATAACAGCGTGACGAAGGTGTAAAGCAGCGCAATATGGGTGTCGTGTGATTGTAACATGTGTATAACATGACTGTAATGGCGCATTTCCACCACACGGCCTCGCTCGGCCTCGCTCGGTATGGCTAGGCCTCATTAGGACTGGCTGACTTTATGCTGCGTTTCCATTACAGTTTAGTAGCTGGGGCAGTAACTATAGTAACGCAGTGTAGGCGGAGCCGTGACGTCATCATCAATGAGAACCACAGAAAAACAAAAAATCTGTTCAGAAACTAGACACAAGTTAAACAAGTCCAAACCACAGACTGCCTGTGTCATGGAGAATACAGTCGCTGGTTTATTTATGTCTGGAGGCCGTTGCTGTGAGTGTGGACGGTCGGAGCATATATAACGTTAGCTTAGCCCATCTCCATTCATAAAACACGCATTTTAAAGGGTGTTTCTCTGCCGTCTGTCTGCAGACTCAAAGCATTAATTCATGGTTTTTACTAACCGGTATCTGTTATGTTTTGCATGGGGCTTTTGTTGTTTTTGTGTTTAACTTGTTGTGTGCTCCTTTTACCCCTCACTACTCTGTCTTTCTGTCTCTGCAGGGCTGGTGTGTGACAGGGGGGCGTGGCTGGTTACTCCTGGCTGCAGATGAGGCACACCTGTCCCCACTCACTTGATTACCTGCTCTTTAAGAGCCTGGCCCTCACCTCACTTCTCTGCCAGAGTATTTGTCATGCTGTCCCGCGGTCCGGAGTGCCTTTCTGCAGCCTGGAGTCTGTTGTAGTTGGTTAAGGAGTTCTTTTTGAGTTTTGGTCGGAAACGTTTTCCCGCAGCTTTGTTTTTGGTTTACTACGGCCAGCCAAGCTCCCTGTCGTCAGTACCTGCCTTGGATTACCTTGTTTATTAAACTTTTTTTGAAACTTTATTTTTTGTCAGTCTCTGCTTTGGGGTCCCAGTAGTATCTACACGTCACAGGTATCAGTATGTTGTTACTTCGGCCTCATTTTGAAACGTGTATTACAATTAAATCACGGTCAAATATGTTCATCTTGTTGTAGTTGTAGCCCCCTTGCCAGCGACTCTCTCTCTAGTTTAGCATGCTCAGCCCGACTCAGCCTGGTTGTTGGCCCCGATAGAACCTCGATTTTATGGGGCCAGAAAAACTGTGAAATAGTACCCGCTAGCCGGAACTACGCCAAGTGGAAACGCAACCAAAAAATTGGCCCCGCACGCTTAAAGCAAGCTCCGCGCTGTAGTGGAAATGCGCCATAATATGGGTGTCCTATGGATGTAACATGGTTGTAACAGGAGTGGTATATGGCCGTAGCATGGGTGTAAAGTTGGTATTTAAAATATGGTATATAAACATGGGTATAATTTAGGTTCAATCAAAAATGACCAACACAAATGGGCAATATATCTTAGGAGATCAAAAGAAAGTCACATTTTGAAGAAAACATTCAATTGTGTGTTTAAATTAGCCTAGCTACATTTAGCATTATAATATATTAATGTTCCCAAATATGTGTATGTGATTGCCCACTTGAGGGTAAAAAACGACAGTGAAAACGCTTTACGATGGCCCAGAACACTTTGTGTTTAGGTGAAATGCGCCACAGTTTCAAAAGCATGCTCATGATTTAGGAAACAATCCCTAACTTGACGAAACATGTTTTGTCAATATATTTGAAGTAACTAGGTTAGCTAACGAGCTCACAGCAGATCTGCAATAATATCAAAGGGAATCATGCGATCACATAAAATAAGCCGATAAAACGTACACTTTAGGTAATTTTCCAACAACAGTGACAGTAGAAACACTGATACACACCATAGCTCAGCATATATCCTTAAAGGCGGGGTGGGTAGTTTTGGAGAAACCGGCTCGAGTGCGCTCGAACTTGAAAATACACAGCGGGAACAAATCTGCCACTTCCAACACACACGAACGCGCACATGACCAATGAGGGCACGAGATAAGTGTGTGCCCCGATGGAAGGCTGACAGGCAGGTAGGCCATCCAGTTACTTTAGCCGGCTCAGATGATTGGTCGTGCTTTTTACAGCGCCACAGCTTCCACAGATGACATTTCTTTATGGATTTCTTGTCAAAGCACTTCAGATATTCATTGCTATCGGATGTTAAGAGCATTCCATGGAATATAACAACAAGTGTATCTCGAGCCGGTTTCTCAAACGTACCTACCCCACCTTTAAAAGATCAGCCAGGAGAAGATTGGTGGGGGGGGGGGGGAAGCACTTAGCGAACTCAGAGCACGTCAAAACAGATGACTCAACAGTAGACAAATAAAGATGTAATACAGCCAACGCACCCCTAATGTTGAGGAGGATGGAAAGTGGGAGGGAGGCAGTGGAGGGAGAAGAATGGGATTTTATTCTGAGTGTGTTTGGTCATGTATAAACATCTCAGAACAGAACAAAAGCCGGGGAAAGGGTTGATGAGCAGGAGAGGTATTAAAAATACATTACAACGAGAACGAGAAGGCCTCTCCCCGTGTCTCTACCCTTCTTTTTAACTTTGAACCTAAGTCGCCTTTCTCCATCCCTCTCTCTCCTCTTCCCTTTCACTTGTTATTCACTTTCTTTCTCTGTCTTCTCGGTCCCAATTCATAAAACATCACATTACCCGTCTGCTCGCTCTGAATTTGCCAACACTTTCCACTCCAAGGGTTGGCAGGATAACTTTAAAAAGGTAAGCTGTAAAGAACTGTAAAAAGTGCAATCAGTTACCGAGTATCAAATCAAATCAAAGTTTATTTATAAAGCACATTTAAAAGCGATTTTTGGTCGGGCCAAAGTGCTGTTCATGTAATAAATACTACAATCACTTAAAACACATTACTACCTTCATAATAAAAGACAATAAATTACAACAGATATATAAAAAACACAGGGAAAAGTCAGGAGTCGTGCTCCGCTCTGACTAGAAGGCCAGGGAGAAGTAGTGTGTCTTCAGTGTGGATTTAAAAACCCCGGGTCTGGGCCGACCTCACGTGGCAGAGTGTTCCAGAGCCTGGGGCCAGCTGCTGCGAAGGCTCGGTGCCCTCGGGTTTTGAGCCTAGTCTTGGGCACTATCAGCAGCAGCTGGTCAGCAGACCTTAAAGCTCTGGCTGGGTTGTAGCGCTGGAGGAGTTCAGCTACATAGGAGGAGCCTATAAATAAATAAAGGATCATCAACACCGATGCGTAGCCTGGATATTACCCTGCCATCTAAATCTTAAATTCACACACTCAGCATTCACCTTAAAAATGTATGAGCAGCAAAGCTCTCCATAAATGCGGCCGGCAGCCAAACAGCTGACTTCTCTACTTTATTATACTCGTTTTTTATTATATTTAAATGTCTATGCGAAAGAACCACATCTGCTGGAAACCCCACGACCCGACTCGGATAATCCGTAAAAGATGGAGGGATAGATGGGGGTGGGTGTGTACTTGTTTCGATTAGTGGCACCTTCCTTTCGAAACAATGCAAGCGTAATGATTGAGAAAGTGTGCAGAAGCGGAAAGTGAACTTCAGTGTTCAATAAACTGTTCAATAATATAATCAATAGTCAAGATCTGACTATTTTATGCACACAATTGTTCCCACAGGCCTACCTAGATTGCATAACATCGGTCAAAGAGTCATGTGATTCAATGAGTGTGTTTGTGTTGCTATTGACCCTAATTGATCGGGAGGTTTCTATGACCCTTCCTAATTGATCGGGAGGTTTCTATGACCCTTCCTAATTGATCGGGAGGTTTCTATGACCCTTCCTAATTGGTCGTGACAATGCTCTATGGCAGTGCTTCTCAAAGTGTGGTCCGCGGACCACTGATGGTCCGTGAGCACCCCCTAGTGGTCCGTGAGTATATTGGTAAGATTTCACATTTGAAATAAATAAATACATTTAAGTTTTCCACACTCTCGTGGGAATATCTCCGCAATGGAACGAGCTTAAGTTTCACTTTCTATTGTATGATAAAGCCCAGGGCAACACCTTCGTCACACATGTTGTCACTTGTTTTTACCATTTGCAGGAGATTTATAATCTGTTCTAGAAAAACGATGTGTTTTGGGATATTTGTGGAGTTAGGTGGTCCGCGAGTGTTTTTTTATTGGTTAAGTCAGTGGTATGAAAACGTTTGAGAAACACTGCTCTATGGCTATCTTTGGCTGAGATCAATCCAAAATGACTAACAAGGTGTGTCTTGCCATTGTCTGTTTTGGCATACCTGAAGTAAGTTAGTGCAGACACAGCATATCAGGGGCAACTTTAATAATGCAAATAAATACATACATCTTGATATCTTCAAGTATGTACCAAATAAATACATACATCTTGATATCTTCAATTATGTACCAAAGCAAATGAGACAATGGGGAACTACTACAACTAACAGCTGAGGACAAAAGCAAACAGTAAGCTCTTTCTTGGCTGTAGAGGTAAACAAATTATGACAATAACCTTTGAGCAAAAACTGCAAGCACACACAAACACACTTTGAATACCCTAGGGTTGCGCCAAGCGGGCATAATGAGTATGTGTGTCTCGGCTGGCAGGGACTGATCACACACAGAGGACCACAGACTCCCTAACTCTCCCTAAAATTGAGTATGCAATTAATTAGTGTCTTCTGGATCAGATGTTGCCTGAGCTAATGGCACCAAATTACCTTTGCACATGTTCACTGTAGGTAGAAGCCTTCATCAACGGGGTAAGCCAATGAAATGTGTGCATGGAGTCACACACATCCTATTAGGACTAAAGCAACAGGACATTGATTAATGAAACCCAAATAAGATAAGCAAGGACATATTAAATACACTGGATTCTTGTAAATGACCGTTAAGCGTCTTAATATATGTAAACATCATTTAGTTTTGTATACATGGCCAAATGATCTTTAAATCCGTTTTGTTATCAGTCTTGGATGTTGTTTTCTTTTTCTCATAAAGCACCATTACCATGGTTGCTAGCCAATTAGGGCTGCTGCCTGGGGTGGGAGTTGGCATGGAAACCCCACACGACAGGCCAAGGAGCCAGTGGGGGGGCAGGATGTGGTGGGCGATCAGAATATGAACACCGCTGCGCACAAAATCAACAAAAACAGAGTCAGAAAAGCATATGGCAGCCCTGTGCAGAGCGGAGTGGGTGGGAGCAGCTCGTGACAGACTTTGGAGGTGGAACCAGAAGAATGCAAATACCTACAGTCTCCGTCTCTTAATAAACTTGTTTCTCAAGCCAATGTTTTGAAGGAAAACTGCCACTTTGATATTACCAATGGTATTAGTCAGTAGGTCAGTTGTATGGTCTCATCTATTTCAAAGGTTACATTTCACAGACCTTAGGGGTGGAACCACAATACATTTAATACCCCTTCTACCCCCTGTTCTGCTCAGTATGTAGTGTCTCTACTTTAAAGAGTCCTCTCCTGCTGATGTTCAGGTGTATATCAGTATGTAGTGTCTCTACTTTAAAGAGTCCTCTCCTGCTGATGTTCAGGTGTATATCAGTATGCAGTGTCTCTACTTTAAAGAGTCCTCTCCTGCTGATGTTCAGGTGTATATCAGTATGTAGTGTCTCTACTTTAAAGAGTCCTCTCCTGCTGATGTTCAGGTGTATATCAGTATGTAGTGTCTCTACTTTAAAGAGTCCTCTCCTGCTGATGTTCAGGTGTATATCAGTATGTAGTGACTCTACTTTAAAGAGTCCTCTCGTGCTGATGTTCAGGTGTATATCAGTATGTAGTGTCTCTACTTTAAAGAGTCCTCTCCTGCTGATGTTCAGGTGTATATCAGTATGTAGTGTCTCTACTTTAAAGAGTCCTCTCCTGCTGATGTTCAGGTGTATATCAGTATGTAGTGTCTCTACTTTAAAGAGTCCTCTCCTGCTGATGTTCAGGTGTATATCAGTATGTAGTGTCTCTACTTTAAAGAGTCCTCTCCTGCTGATGTTCAGGTGTATATCAGTATGTAGTGCCTAATATTATAAAATAAATATAATAAAATATTATATTTTGACCTAAATCAAAATATAATATTATTTTCAAAAGCCTCTTTAGTCTGATGCTTCAATTACTTTTAAACAGACAGTTCAACAGAAGGATACCTAAAAAATGTAATTGTATCATTTAAATATTGAATTGTTCTCTCTTAGTAAGATCCCATTTTCAATCAAATTGCGGTCTTACCTTGACTTGAAGATGAAGTCCATTTGCCTATCCTTCTGGACAAAAATCTCTATTACTTTTTTGTAAAAGTCCTCCTTATCTTCTTGTAGTTTCAAAAGTCTATCATAAATCTAAATGATGGATTTATGATTCGAAAAAAGTAGTGTAGACATGTGGATATTATCCGGCTGAACAAAACGTGCATTTATCTAACAGCTACGTTTCCCACAGATCTTATTTTGAGCTATTTTCTAAAATCCTATGGAGAAATCTCATTGCTTTTTGTGGAGGGAAGCCATGCGCAGCTTACTTCCTGGTTTTAGGACGCCTCACTGCAGCTCTCTCTCCTCCTCTTCACACACCACACTTTTCGCGGCACACGTACTTACAGCCAATCAGCTCTGAATGATGTGAGATGACGTATGGTGGGGATCGCAGCACTTTGCCCCTATGGTCATTATTTTTTGCCACACACATTAAATAGGAAAATACTCTGAGCATGCGCAGTGTAGTTTTTACAGTCACCGTTCACTTAGACAGTGAGAGGGAGGGGCAGGATCGGGTTTTGTCCCACATGGCTCTAAACAGCTCAATAGGCACACACTGTAGACACTAATTAGAAGAACACAGACTAATGAGACGAATCAGATGAATAAACATGATCTTAAAATATATTTTAATTTATTTTTTGCAATCATTATTTGTAATACTTTCTGCTGACACTAGGTGGGGCTGCCCCTAATGACCAGTCGCCACTGCCTACATCGACCATCAATACACTTTGGCTCAGCTGTACCGAGTATCACCTCAGGCGCCATGTACATACGGTTGTTTTCCTGCATGATGCTTCATTTGCATAATACTCATTTAAAAAGGCTGATTGGCCAGCGCGTGCTTCCTCCTGTTTAATCATTCATCTGGATGACCTGTGCTTAATGGGGTTGGCCCACCCAATGATACGCATCGCTTCTCGTCACGTCCCGCGCCCGTTATCCAATGACTGAACTGGTCGTAAACCGGTTCCGCTAACTGGTGACATATGGAAGATGTCTTTCATCACTCAACATGAATGATCTCTCACAGCACCGTACAGCAGCGTGTGTGTATTCAGACGGCAGCTGCAGGGCTTCCACATTCATTGAGAGATACAGACTCTTCAATACATATTTGATATGATTTAAAGCAGATAGTAGTCTAGTTGCCATCATAGTGAACACGGAAATGTTGAGTACACCAACGTGTTGTCATATAAATGTATAGTACGGGTCCCCAGCACATAGAAACTCACTAACTTACATATCTTTGGCAATTTGCACAATTAGCATAAAGTGCGTTAATTCAAATCAATGGCATTATCGCCTATGTATGTTTAACAATAGTACAAAAATGACTTGGCCGATTTGTTGGATTGATTTGGGGGGTTATGAGGATCCATACAGTTTACGGATACATGTTGTTTTGTTTAAACCATTAAGTGGCCATATTTGTAGTCCTGATGGGCTGATTTTGACCACCATGAGTAGTGTTGTCACCATTGGATATAGAGAGCACAAGATGAAAATTGATATCTCTACTGTGGACAATTTATTCTTCAAATAAAAAGGCAATCTGTCAAATCCAAATTATCCAGAGTCCCCTAAACCTTCCAAATCGACCCAAAATGTATCAAAATGAGCCCACCAAGAGTACACATAGTGGCAGTGTTTGGTTATATTTGCCATTATTGATACCAAGACGGTCAGAAAGGGACCCCAAATCGGCCAAGCCATGTTTTTAACAATTTTCCACATAGGCTATCATGCTAATTCATGCTAATTAACATACATTATGCAAATTGATTTATATATGCAAGTTAGCATCCGGTAGTTTCTATGTGCTTAAGACCCGTAGTATACATTTCTATCATAAAACTTTGAAGTACTCAACATGTACGGGTTCACAATAGGACTCTAACGGCCCGTCCACACAGCAGCGTTAAGAAAATCTTGAACATCTTGGAGGTGGGCGTGTCTGAAAGCTTGTGGATTTTTTGCGAGCAACGCAACCAACAACCAATCACATGAATCTCCCGCCCCCGACATACAAAGCAAAGCAATGTTAAAACGAAGTAAACTGGATATAAAATCCCCAAACGGGCGAAAACCTACCAGTTTCCCCCCTGTCTCTGCCCCCTCCCTCCATGCCTGGTTCCCCTGGTTTGTATCCCGGTAAGTTATTAGCGACTGGTCATAAAGAACCGGGTGATCTGCTCCCGCAATAACTCATTTCTCCTCCGTGTTCAGGAATATAGGAAATGAACTCTGGTTCTCCCTGCTTGCACGCGGTTTGATTGGCTAGCGCTTGTATTGTCAGATTTGCATAAACGGGATTTGATTGGCTGACGCTTCCACCTCAGCTTCAAAAGTTGAACATTGCTCAACTTTTGAATCCTGGAAATCCTGGACATCTTCGCTTCGCTTCCCCACAATGCAGTTCGGCGAAAAGCGAGGCAAAGTGACGTCACCCCATTCAAAGTCAACGGGCAGAAGCGTTGGAAGATTTTCACAACGCTGCTCTGTAGACAAGAGTCGATAATAGCTGCTCTTATATTCTCTATCAGGCTCCAACTCATGTGGTAACCTGAAAGCTCAGAAAACATAATCTAATTTGCTTTTGTTTATTTGTATTTATACGTTCATACCACTTTAAGAAGATGTTTCATTAAGCGCAGTTGCCTTAACAGCCATTATATAAAAGCCATTACACCCCGGAGGGAGCCGTTTGCTGTGATTATGCGCGGTTTCAAAGCTGCAGACAGTTGTTATTCGCCACACCATGTTCACCCGTAATCACACAGAATGCTGTCTGGTTGGGTTTATTGTTAACTTCCAGATTGATTATTTACCCACTGTGCCTCAGTCCTGAAATGCATTTAGAATCCCCCCTGCCGAGATCTCTTGACCTAAGGTCGTGCTCACAAATCTGCGCTCGGAAAACATTGTTGTTACATATAAAGACGTACACACTGGATACACTGAACACCACCTGTTTCCCCTGCACCGTGTCCAATCACAATACAACGTGTACGTCTAGCAATGGGTTGGCTATCGGATAGCTAATTGTCTCTGTTCTGAGTTTGGACCATCACGTTTTATTAAACTATGTCTAATTCTATTTTGTTGACAGTGTCAGCTAAAAATAATTCAACGTTTTGTAACAGTGAGTTGTTGATTTATAATTTAGAGAAACGGTTTCAAATAAGTTCTAAATGACTGGATTAAAGCAAACGACTTGTCTGAGAGTGTCTTTTGGGTACGCAGGAGATCAGGAGAGTTTTTCCACTAACTACTACTGTAGCGTTGGCGTTAAATGTATTGAAAAGTAAGGTCATTTTTTCATAGACTTCTATACAATCTGATGTGTCTTTGCAACTAATGCAGTTGCCATGGCTATTAGTATCACGTTCATGTTGGCCTTTGGTTTTCCTTTCCCTTTCTTAGGATCCCATTAGCACTAGCATTAGCATTCACTATTACATTGAGGTTGCTGCTGCTTGGTAATTTCTATAATTATATTCTATCATTTGTTATAATAAGGAAGTCCTAGTTTATAGCCTTGCATGTTAAACCTCCTCCGCCGCTGTATCCCATCAAACAGTCGATTGAATACGGCCGTGTTTGGCAATAGAGAGACGTTAAATCGAACCTCTCTCGAACAGAAAACCGGAAAGATTCTATTTGCCCCTCACGTGTTTTTAATTAATACATATTGATGCATTTTACTCGGATAGTGCTTTTCCTATCACCCTGGACACCTTCTCCAAGTCTGTACGAGAGTCAGTCGACGGCATTGGGATGGGCTCGGGGGATTGACTTTTTGTTGCGAGGATGAAATTGAAGCTGTGCTTTCACAAATGGCTGTAATCCACTCGTCCTCTCCAGAACGGACGATAGCGGTTCTCGTGGATTTACTGACATGCTTTTGGAACAGAGAACAGCCTCCAGGTGTGTAACAGAACAGACACACAGCTCCACACCTGAGGAGCCTTCTCCAAACTCATGCTTCATTTCCTGTTCCCTCCTTTACAAGTCAATTGATTCGCACAAGCCTTGCCGCTTCATCACCGAACCGCAGTGTTGCATTAAGCCTGTGATAATTCATCATGAAGTTAATTATACTTAGTTCCTGGATTCATTTGACTTGTCTTCGAGCAAATTAACTGCATGCTGTCTTACCCTGTTTCTGCTTATTCTTTTTATGTAAATATTAAACTGAAGATCCATGCTTTAAGACTGCAGTCGCTACTTGGTTTATTTCATGACGTTACGGTGTTCCTTATGCAACTGTATTTTAATTTACTATAGATGAATAATGAGTTATTGCTCAAGGTTCAAGGCTTTTATTAGTCATGCGTACATAGCTACAGTGTAGTTATGACGATGACAATATTAGGTCACAGGCAGAGATGGGGTCGTTACTAAAAAAAAGTAATATATTACATATTACATATTACTTTTTAAAAAAAAGTAATATATTACACTACTTCGTTACTCTCTACATAAAGTAATTCGTTACTTTACTCGTTACTTTACTCGCAGGGCCGGCCCGCCCCTCCCTGCAGGCAGATCACGCAGACTGCTAAAGTTTCAAATGTTCTCTTTAGTTCAGTTTCCATTGTCGCATTACGGCCCGTCCACACAGCGGCGTGCGTTGACGCTTCCCCATTCACTTTGAATGGGGTGACGTCACTTTTAGCCGAAATGCATCGTGGGAAGCGACGTGGAGCGTAGCTGGCGTGGCTCGCTGAAAAAGCTGAGCAATGTTCAACTTTAGACGCCTCGGCAAGGCGCCAGCCAATCGAATCATATGCCAGTACAAGTTCTAGCCAATCAAACCGCTGCTTGTGTGTCAGGGGCGGGAGATTCATGTGATTGGTTGTTGGTCGAGTGTCAGACACGCCTGCCGGCAAGCGTCAACGCACGCCGCTGTGTGGACGGGCCGTAAGACTGATCCAGATCCTGAATGTTTTCCTATCTGACCGTGGCTGTCCTCTGTCTCCTGCTATCTGACCATGGCTGTCCTCTGTCTCCTGCTATCTGACCGTGGCTGTCCTCTGTCTCCTGCTATCTGACCATGGCTGTCCTCTGTCTCCTGCTATCTGACCGTGGCTGTCCTCTGTCTCCTGCTATCTGACCATGGCTGTCCTCTGTCTCCTGCTATCTGACCGTGGCTGTCCTCTGTCTCCTGCTATCTGACCATGGCTGTCCTCTGTCTCCTGCTATCTGACCGTGGCTGTCCTCTGTCTCCTGCTATCTGACCATGGCTGTCCTCTGTCTCCTGCTATCTGACCGTGGCTGTCCTCTGTCTCCTGCTATCTGACCATGGCTGTCCTCTGTCTCCTGCTATCTGACCGTGGCTGTCCTCTGTCTCCTGCTATCTGACCATGGCTGTCCTCTGTCTCCTGCTATCTGACCGTGGCTGTCCTCTGTCTCCTGCTATCTGACCGTGGCTGTCCTCTGTCTCCTGCTATCTGACCATGGCTGTCCTCTGTCTCCTGCTATCTGACAATGGCTGTCCTCTGTCTCCTGCTATCTGACCATGGCTGTCCTCTGTCTCCTGCTATCTGACCGTGGCTGTCCCCTGTCTCCTGCTATCTGACCGTGGCTGTCCTCTGTCTCCTGCTATCTGACCGTGGCTGTCCTCTGTCTCCTGCTATCTGTATATTTTGCGCAGTCTATCTCTGCTCACGCCGTTGCGTCGGCGTGTTCTCCTGCGTGTTGGCCACGTGTTGCACTGGAGCCAGACACCGCAAAGACTTCAGCCGAGCACGTACGAACTGCACATGTGTACGTGGCAGTAACTCTCCTTACCAGCAGGCGGCGGTAGTGTGTATTCGTCATTCAAAACAGGCAACAACCGGAAGACAGAGAAGAAGAACAGACTACGTGTGTGATATAAATAAACAACAGCTATGTGCGTTAGCTATGTTACTTTGTAACGCGTTACACCCAACTCTGCTCACAGGCTCCTCCAACAGAAACACAGAAACAGTTGTGCAAGTAAATACAAAAAGAACAATAGTGAAATTGTGCAATGCCGTTCCCTGTTGCTCTGTATTGTGCTTTGTCGTGAGGCATTGTTTAACACGTGGCGCAGTGTTACAGTGTGATGTGTTGCTTACCTGTTTACAGTTTGATATGGGGGGGGGGGGGTTTGTGTGCGGTGCAGGGAAAGGTGACACACCTGCTGAGTTGATGTTAAGAGCAACAATGATGTCCTTGTTATCTGTAATAACTGGTGTTTGCTGAGAGCTGGATTTTAAACAGCACATTTCCATGTGAAGCTGCTACTTCTCCAGGAAATCACCATATATAGCGAAAGGTGGTTTTCTACTTTAGATGTTAGTGAAGTCGACCATATCAACATCTTAGTGAGAGCATGTGTTCGTCTTGTCATCCTGTAGTTTTGAGTACAAACGATGCGATAAACGGGAGGCGTGTGGCGCAGTGGACTGTGCGTTGGTGTTGGGGACAGGGGGGCACAGGTTCGAACCCCCCTGCAGTCAGCATGTCGTTGTGTCCCTGTGGGGATTGCCCACAGTACTGAGTGTGTAAGTGGCTTTGGATAAAAGCGACTAACACGTATCATGTGATGTAATGTAATTGCAGATGCAAGTGTGACAGCGGGAATTCACAAGGTGAATGTTATTAAAGGGGAAACTTGAAGCGGTTTTATCCTAATTCTTATCATTTTTTGGAAAGGAAAAGACGCACATTTGCATTTCCCATACTCCAATGCCGGCATCTGGATAAATACACTGATAAGTTATCTCTTGTTTCAGGCCAAATGTATGTAAAGAAAAGTCAGTATCAATCTTTGCCTGGTGGACCGAAATGTAGAGAAATTGCCAAATGTTTCCCTTTAGTCTCGACCTGTTCCTCTTCCTGACCTCAGCACAGGTTTCCCAAACGTCCTACTGCACGTGGCGTCATACTGCACGACATGCTGAACTGGCTGATTATTATTTTTGTCAAATTCCAGAAGGCTATGGATGCTTCAACTCTCCGAGTCACTGGAAATGTATAAAGTCTCAATAACTGGATAACTAAACGTGAGTTATCATTTTTATAGCGTTATGATAATTGCATATAATGTTAAATATAAATGCATGTGATCAATAAGATAAAGACGACTTTGCGTTAACTTAAACTGTTTGCTACTTGAAATACTTTAAAGGTAGGGTAGGTAATTTACTTCAGAAGCACTTGTTGTTATATCCCATGGAATGCTCTGAACATCCAGATAGCAATGAATATCTGAAGTGCTTTGACAATAAATCCATAAAGAAAAGTAATCTGTGGAAGCCGTGGCGCTGTAAAAAGCTTGACCAATCAACTGAGCCGGCTAAAGTATCTGGATGGCCTACCTGCCTGTCAGCCTTCCATCGGGGCACACACTTATCTCGTGCCCTCATTGGTCATGTGCAAGTTCGTGTGTGTTGGGGGAGGGGCTCTGTGAGGAAGTCTGAAGGAAAGGGCAGATTTGTTCCGGCTGTGTATTTTCAAATTCTCGCGCACTCCAGCTGGTTTCTCCATTCCTACCCACCTACCTTTAAGAGCATTAAGACATAGTGCAGATGGAACACATTATAACATGGCATTTAAAAACAGTCTTTAAAAAGCAAAGATAATAAAAGGATATAACAAATCCAAGAATAATAATCTAATCCTTGGCCTTTAAACAATTTAGTATTTACTTACTTTAAAAGCCATATTCAGTCGTACACAACTCTGCCGGGGGGGGGCGCACACTCGCTCGTGAACTGTTAGCGCCGTGTTATGCATGCCCACTGCACCTCGCGCGGCGTAAAGCAAGTACTCACAGACATTTCCATGATCTGTTTAAAGTAAATGGGTTTGGAAACGATATCATTTCCTTTTGGGAGGGCATGCACGGCAAACACCGAAGCCTCGCTGCGGGGACACGGTGGCGCTGTTCTGAGTTCTCAGATGGAAAACATTCGGTTAACGCGACCTCTGGTCTTGACTCAAACTACTAATGTTAAATTAAAAGTACAGTTAAGTGAATTCTTCTCGGCTGTCTTTAAGTAGTGTTCTGCTTCCAAGGGGAAATAGGGAATGCTGTGCATCGAACTGCATCTCCTGCATGTCAGCAGACGTATTATTGATGCGTCACTGCAGCCCTGTTGTGTTTGTCAATGTCACATTGACAAACACCGCTCTGCATGCTGGGTAAACACTGCTGTCACCCTCCAAGTGTGGACTCAGGATTCTCAGCGGAACGAACACAAGTTAATCTGAGACAGAATCTCCTCTGTGTTTCAGCCTTGCTGCCGCACTGCATCGCACTTCAGGAAGCACGAGGCCAGTGTGCAGAAGGGGAGGACCTGTCCCATGAGAAGACTACAGTCAGCAGCAATGGACCCACTGGTCTCTTCTTCTATACTGACCGTACTGAGTATGTCCATCCGGTTCATTGTTACACATGTGCCGCCTGGAGGTACAGAGTAGAGCGTCTCGGGACTTTCTTTATCGAAACACAAAGACAAATACTTCTTTCCAGAGGTCGGAAGTAACTAAGTACATTTACTCAAGTACTGCACTTACTGTAAGTACAATGTTGAGATACTTTACTTGAGTATTTCCATGTTATGCTACTGTGTACTTCTACTCCACTACAGCTCAGAGGTACATGGTGTACTTTTCCTCCACTACATGTATTTAATACCTTTAGTTACTTCACAGATGTGGATGAATGATGTGAAATATAACCAAGTGTTGAATCAGACTTTACAAGATCTGAGTATTCTACTTTTACTCAAGTACGAGATCTGAGTACTTCTACTTTTACTCAAGTACAAGATCTGAGTACTTCTACTTTTACTCAAGTACAAGATCTGAGTACTTCTACTTTTACTCAACTACAAGATCTGAGTACTTCTACTTTTACTCAAGTACAAGATCTGAGTACTTCTCCCATGTCTGCTTCTGTCTTGGTCATGCCTTATTTTTTGTGATTCATATCTTGGTTAAATATCATTATCAACCACGCAATCGATAATCCTTCTGAAGTAACCACTTTGCATTCGACCGTGGGTTGTTTGTGTCTTTCTTTGTCAGTGTCCACATAGATGTGTCCTTGTGCTCATTGTTGTAAATGAAAGCATCAGATAAATGTAAATCGTGTGCATGTGTGTGAAGTGTGCATCGTTCGGCTTCGAGGGAAAACTGTCAGCGCGTCCTGCTGAGTGGCCCCTGTGTGTGTGTGTGTGTGTGTGTGTGTGTGTGTGTGTGTGTGTGTGTGTGTGTGTGTGTGTGTGTGTGTGTGTGTGTGTGTGTGTGTGTGTGTGTGTGTGTGTGTGTGTGTGTGTGTGTGTGTGTGTGTGTGTGTGTGTGTGTGTGTGTGTGTGTGTGTGTGTGTGTGTGTGTGTGTGTGTGTGTGTGTGTGTGTGTGTGTGTGTGTGTGGGCAGAGCATATGCTGACTCCTGTATGTACATGCAGGAGGTGGTAAGTATCATGCTGTTGGCAGTGACAGTGCGATGCAGCTGTTCAAAGGACTGCAGCCTACACTCTGAGCGTGCTCAACATGAGTGGTTCAGTCCACACCTGGCTCTATACGGCTGAAGGTCATCTGTAAACTGGACCGACATGACAGCTGACACGCTGTCTTCGAAATGTCTCGCTACGAAGTACGCCTGGCTCGGTAGAATTCCAAGTATGCTGGACATTGGAACAGTCCTTCGGCAGCACTCGATGATAGTATGCTTGAAATAGTGGCTCTGGAGCCGCTTTACTCGACAGTGTACTAATAAAGCTTGACATGATGCAGTAAAAGCTGTGCCCGAATTCTTAATTATTGTCAGCAGGTTTTGAGTCTGTCATTAATAATGTGAGGAAATAGTGAGTATGCTTTGATTGAAGGACATTTAAATTAAATGAGGGTTTTAACTTTGGAAACTAATTTCCGTTTCTCTTTGTCGAGTTTAATTAACTGTCGCACTTTGAAGTTAATACTTTACATTTTTGTACAAAAGGAAATGTATATTATTGCCTTGGCTGTCGGTCCTCATTGGAATCCATTGTAATGGATGTTAATCTAAGCCATCTACCGCAGCCATCCTCTGCCTTCGGGACAACATGCATTCAAGTTCTATACGCCGTACACGTACTGCGTGCCGTGCCGCACACAACTCGGAAAAATAACATTTCTGACCTACTACAAAAAGTATAGGAAAAATGCAGCGTTTATAACATGTACATTTACCGACAATCAATGTACTATTTCATGAAGTTGCAGCTGTTTCATGTAACACTAATAGAATGTGAAATGTAAATATTCACACAGCTTGATTAGATTTACATTATATGGCTTTGTGGTCATATGTTCATTATGTGAAATGTAAATAGCCTCAGGGTAATACCGTTAATACATGAAGTAATTGTAAAGTATTTATTTCTGATTATGTTCAATTTACTAATTTACATTGTAAATGGTATTGCGCTCATTTAATTGTGGGGGTTTTCCTTTTCCTATACGTTTTAGTGCATGTAAATGGTCTGTAAAGTCTAACATCCTTGTCTTCCCTCCAGAGTTTCTCTCCTACCCCCCTTTATCCCTTACAGTTTTCTTCTCTGCACAAAGGTTATTGAGGAAAGCGTGACTGACGCCTCAAAGACTGGTGAGGATTCACTGCGGAGAGTCCAATTTGGTGAATCCTTGGCCAAAAAAACATTACATTCTCAAGGCCATACACGGTTTTTGACTACATTTGGCAGTGCACCTGGAAGGCTTTGAAGTTGAACAATTCCGACCCTGTGAAACGCAGCAATTCCTGTTATACTTAGGTGCAGGTGTGTCTGTGTGTGTATACTGTCTGTGACAGAGAAAGAGAAAGGACAACTCAGAGCTTTTAGATGGTCATGGAACTTTGAAATCAAGCTGTTTACCGATTTTAGCTGTTTCCCTTGGTACGGTACGACCAGCCGTGTAAACAGAAACACACCAATGATGACACTGGCAGCTACTGATGCCAAATGTGATTCATCAGCATCGGATTACCTCGCCCCTGTACTCCTTTTCACCCCGTGACAGGCTGCTGACCTTCGGGTAGAGCAGGCAGCGACAGTAACAATCAGCCAACAACCCAATGAGTCAACACACTGAGAGCGACTAGACCGATGGGCAATCTGTCCAAACCCGGCCCTGCTGTCTCCACCGGAGCTCCACATGTCTCGAAGCAGGATCTGGGGTCAGGGGAGGTCCAATACGGCAGCTCACAATAACACAAACATATCATAACATATCTAAGACATGTTAGTGCAGAATCCTCCACATTCATTTGGTTACAGTATATCTGTAATGGTGTACTTTAACATGGTGTCTAGATTGGAATATATTATACAATGTAAACAAGGTCACCTATGAGAATAACACCAATGCAGAATTTCTTAGTGGATATTAAATGCCTTTTTTAAATATTCCCACAGCTTGATTAGATTTACATTATATGGCTTTGTGGTCATATGTTCATTATGTGAAATGTAAATAGCCTCAGGGAAATACCGTTAATACATGAAGTAATTGGAAAGTATTTATTTCTGATTATGTTCAATTTACTAATATTAAAACATGTAAAATGTTTTGAGGTTGGATATTTTGGTAGAAAATGTTCAATACCAGCTTTATTCTATTTTAGGTAATATTTAAAATACACTCCTATCTATACAACATCAACTACTACTTTTTAAATATTCAGTTGCAACAAGCATTCAGGTACTAATACATGATGCCATGTATGTTTCCATTTAACCTAATGTAGTGTGGTTTGTTACCAACTGTTTAATTCCTCCATTAGTAAAACTGTAGAGAATTGAACAAACACATAATATTTCTTTAAATAGTCTTCACTATAGTAGGGTGAATTGATATGGTCATTGTTAGACATTCATGTTGTCTTTACTCCTAAACATTTAACTTTATTTTGTGTGTTGACATTTACGACCATCCCTGCTTCTAATCTCCCGTAAGGAATGTGTTGATGCAGTCGTATGTTGATCCTAGGTTTTACAGCTTGACCTACAGGGCATAGGGAGGTTTTGCGAGTGTGAGAACGCTAGCTTCTAAGCTCCAGAGATGGGAGAGACGTCTCCTGTATCTGCAGATGTGTTTACGCCATGTTTACAGTTTCTCAAACTTTTTCATACCAAGGACCACTTAACCAATAAAAAAACACTCGCGGACCACCTAACTCCACAAATATCTAAAAACACATCGTTTTTTACAAATCGCCTGAAAATGGTACAAACAAGTGGCCACATGTGTGATGAAGGTGTTGATCTGGGCTACATCATGCAATCGAAAGTGAAACTTAAGCTCGCTCCATTGCGGAGATATTCCTGCGAGAGTGTGGAAAACCTACATTTATTTATTTATTTCAAATGTGAAATGTTACCAATATACTCACGGACCACTAGGGGGCGCTCACGGACCACCAGTGGTCCGCGGACCACACTTTGAGAAGCACTGGTTTACGCCCATGCCCAATATGTGGATTGGACTCTCTGTAAACTAGTTAAAAGGTCTACCAAGATGCGAGGCTGATCAGAATTGACATGACAACCCACCCATGCAGTCAGAACCTTTTGCTGCTGTGACTTGTGATGTGAATTCTCCGGCCGTTGACTTGTAATAAACTATCAGTGTTTGACATCAAAGCTCTAACTCTCCTCGTGTCTCTCTGAGTCCTGACTCTCCATTGCTGCAGAAGTTTCCCTTACAGTCATTAAATCCCAAGTGCAGTTAGCCGTCCTTGCAGGAGGTCCACATTGTAGTGTATAATATCAAATGTTTCCAAATGAAACAGTGTGTGTTTGACTTGAATTGCTTTGATGTTGAGGGAGCTGATAAGAAGAAGATTGAACTGCCCTGAAATGAACCGTCACAATACTTCTTTTTTACAACATGTCTACTTCCAGGCATGGTAATATACTGCTGCACTCAACAAGTCCTGTACTGCTATGTCATCTCATAAATCTCGTGTGTGTGTGTGTTTGGATTTATAGCTATGTGGGGACCATGAGTTCAACTTTCATAGCGAGGACATTATGTCATTGTGTCCCCACTTCCTCAAAGTGTTGTTTGAGACTTGATGTCAGGGTTAATGAATTAATTATGTAAAGGTATGAGTAAGATTAGTTTGTGAGGACTGCTCAGGTTGTAGTAAACAAGGTCCTCATAAGTAGGTATAAACAGGTTTGAGTGTGTGTGAAGAAACTTTGCCGAAAGTCAAAGATCATTTGTCTCATCATTTTACTGAGATACTTTAGTCATTAGATAGATGTATTATCCTTTAAATATCCATGTTATAAACGTTACAATAGCAAATCCTTCTCTAATGAACTAGTAAATACAACATGCAGTACATACATTTCCCCAAAACGTCAAACATGAGTATCTTTGCTGTAGGTAGAGAACCATTATCACACGTTTCTACCATAAATGCCAATACATGATATGCTTTATCACAGAAAACAACCGTTGCTCCTTTACTTTTATCTACTGTATGTTCTTTTATTTAGCCGAGTGTCATTTCGTCGTGTTTACTGTGTTTTGTATTTTCTCTTTATAGACTCCCTTTTATCTATCGGATGGTTTTACACCGAAGCCCATTAAATATCTTAAACAACAATAAAGTGCTTCAGGGATGATACATGTTTGCAAGCAGTCTCTGAAAAACACAATGGGATTTTACCATTGAAACAAAACTCTGCCTCAAAAGACGTGTATGGTAGTTGCATGTTTTACAGTAAAAAGCAGATTTTAGAATCGAAACGAAGCACAACAAAGTCACATTACTTCATTAAGATGTTCTGCATTATCATGTAAGTAGTCCCAACTCCCATAACAATAATGCCTTTGAGATGAAGGATCCCAAGTGTGTGTATGCTAATGTCCAGGTGTTAGGACTCATTCCTGCAGGTTTTTGATGTCGTGGCATGTTCCAGTGACCCTGCTGTTTAGTATCAGGACTCACCATGTGGCTGCCAATGAATTTATACGGTTGTGTTCACCGACTTCCTGCTGATGCTTGTAGTCCTTGATGAAAAACTCAATAAGTGAGTGCATATGAGGATTTATCATATTGGACACCAGTGGGATGCATTTGATCTAATATGTTATGGGGTATAAATATACTTTAAAATTCATGAGGTTGTGCAATACGATTCGACTGGTTTGATTTATGAAGCATCGGCCCAGTTCTTAGTCAACAATCCCGATAGTCAATAAACCAAGCAGCAGCCACTGACCCTGACTTTACTGCTGACTGGGAGGAATAAAAAGCATCACACACACAAGATGGATGTGTCTCAGAGATGGATGAGCTCGTGGCAGTATCTTTAAACACAAGCTTGTAAATAATTTAGTTGTATTGCCCAAAAGGAGGAGAGGGGTCAGTGCAACCGACATCCCAACACCAATACAGTTCAGTGGAGGCCACCATCAAGTCCATACAAGTGTCTGTCTTGGTCAGTTCCATTGTGTTCCATCTCTAGAATAGAAATATACACTTAAGGATATGAAAATAGATGTTGTTAGTTAATTAATCAATCGGACGACATACAACGATTTGTTTCAAGTACTTAAACATCATAAAATGTCACGTCTTCTTAGGGATATCTGGCACTTCCGACTCTCTGATGGTTTGACCTATCAATACGGTGGTGAAAGGAAATCAATTTGTGAATTTATTCAAATAAAACAATTGCTTTGCGGGGAAAAGTACACATTTAGTAGAAAGGTCGATTTTATTTTTTTGATTTAGACAAAATACAATGTTGATCTAATTGCTTTTTCTTTTAATGGAAATGTATACTCTGCAATTGAAAGATACACATGGCACTTTGTACACAACATCTGTTGGCCTTTCAAATCCTACAAAACAACCAATTAGCGCTTAAAATATGGTGCATTGCTTAAGATTGACTTAAGTGTATGAACTACTTAGCACTCCCTTGTCCATAATGCTTCAAAATTAGCCAGTTATTGAATCAATCGCTTTTAAAAAAGGGGCCAATTGTTGTAATTAGAGTTTTACTTATCAAATTTCACATACGAGTTAATTTACCTTGAGCAAAATGATCTTTTCTCAAACAGCTCAATGTGTCTGAAACAGAAGTCCAATGTTACCTACAAAAGACCCTCCAATTTCCGCACAGTCCTGTTTTGTTTAATATACCATTTCATAAACTCATATATCAAGACACTGGACTACATTGCAGCCAAGGGACTTACACACTAAGCAAAACGCTATGTTCTTAGAGTTCAATCAAACATATTATCACCAGAGCCATAAAACGTCCTTCCTTCCAAGTCACTTCTTCCTTCCTTGTAAAGCTTTGGGGCCCTAAAGCCTCTCAGAGTGAGTCCTGTTCTCCGTGAAACAAATCAGACGGAAACCAAAGCCGTCACATCTGTAAAAAAACAACGGGCTTTCACGGCAGGGCCAACCAATGAGGCTACTGCCAGGCTGATGACACGTCCAATACTGGCAGTCGTATTAAAAATTGATAGCGCCCGCCTTGGAAGGAAAATGCAAGAACAGTGAGGGAGAGTGGAACACAAAGCAATAATGGAGAAGTGGTGTGATACAGGGCGTCGAGGAGCGAGAGACATTAAGAGCTGAAGGGATAAGCAAAGGGAGGAGGATGGACGAGATACTGATTGGTGAGGAAGGTGTAGCGTTAGGACGTGAAGATGTGGCTGAATTATTGATTTCTGTCAGCGAGACATGACCTGAGTGTCCAAACACGATATGTAAATGTTTGTGAGGTGATTTTTTGTCTGTCCTGGTCCCAGTACCAACCTGTTAGCAACATTAGTAACGGAGAGACCACAAGGTCGAAGGGTGCAGAGTGATTACTCTCGTTGCTGCAGAGATGTGAGCAGATTAGCTTTGGCGAGGTGGCCGTAGAGATGGAGAAAGGAAAGGTTAATGGAACTGGAAATTAAAATTGGCGAGGCAAAGCGTGCGTGTGAATCAGAATGGAAGCTGTTATGAGAGGTCCATCGACAGCAGAGAGTATCTTTGGGAAAGGTACATTAGCGCTATGGACAATCGTGCACTAATGTACATTTCCTGCAGATATTGAATTGTCTGTTACTTTGTATATATTGTGTGTTATGCTTGTATTTATGTCCTAAAGGTGGGGTAGGACATTTTGGAGAAACCGGCTCGAGTGCGCTAGAATTTGAAAATACACAGCCGGAGAAAATCTGCCACTTCCTCACGGAGCCCCTCCCCCAACACACACGAACGCGCACATGACCAATGAGGGCACGAGATAAGTGTGTGCCCCGATGGAAGGCTGACAGGCAGGTAGGCCATCCTGTTACTTTGGCCGGCTCAGATGATTGGTCGAGCTTTTTACAGCGCCACGGCTTCCAGATGAATTTATTTGTTGTCAAAGCACTTCAGATATTCATTGCTATCGGGATGTTAAGAGCATTCCATGGAATATAACAACAAGTGTATCTCGAGCCGGTTTCTGAAACTTACCTACCCCACCTTTAATGTGTGCATCTGTATAAATGTGTCTGTTGATTGTTTATTTATAGGATATACATATTTGTATATATATTTGTATTTTTGTATTAGGGATTGTAGGAAACGTTATTTCGATCTCTCTGTCTGCACACACGAATTGAAAGATTGACAATAAAGTTGACTTTGACTTTTGACTACAACAATGGTGTGTTTCTATTTATAGCCACTAACGTGTCAACAACACGAGGCTCAAAATGTAGATTGAAGGAACCAAGAACTGCCCCAAACCAAATGAAAGTGACGTCATTTTAAAAGTGTTACCCTATACCCCTGACATGCAACCGGTATCCATGGTTAACACAACATAGAGACAAATACACATCGGAGCTTGACTGCTTAACAATTACCAACTTCTGTTCATCGTTGTTGCTAAGCCAGGCGTACGTTTTGGCCAACATCGTTAGAGAAAAAAGTGAACCCAACTACACCTTCCTCTTCCTCCTCTGAAGACCAATGCTGCAAACAAAACCTTACTTTAAAACATAAAACCAAGTGGAGCTCCTGCAGCAGCATTACTCTCGACCTCGGACATACCAGCTTGGATTAAGACCTTTAGGGTTCTCTACTCCTGCCAAGTATATCTCTACTTCTATCTTAACATATGGTGCTTTACCTACGAGAGACCTAAGCTTGAGTATATACTCATTATACCTAGCACTACCTGGACAATATAGCTGTGAAATGATGCAGTTAGTCATCAATTAACACTTTCAAAAGGAGACATTATTGATAATCCACTTCTCTTCCACTGTTCCGTTAATACATTGAGAACTTTGTGGAGCTCCTGCAGCAGCATTGCTGCTCTTGACCTGCAGGACACACCACAGTTAATTAAGTGTGCTCACACCACCTGCCTCCATTTCATATACAGCACTAATTACTAGACCCTCCAGAAAAACGCGATGCTGCGGTCGTAGAATTTACCGCTTAATCAGCAAAATGGCGCAGATTTTTAAAAGGCCGCATATTTGTCAAAAGGCCGCATAATCCCCGCATGTTTCCACACAAAGTTGAGAAGAAAAAAAAAAGTTAACTCGTCTTGACGTGAAGTGATGATGATGAAGTGACGTCATCAGCTCGCGCATCACAGAAGGTAAACAACACCGTGAACGTGTGGAGCTCACACGAGAGAGAAAACACAAGATGAAACATCTAATCCATCTCATTTACCGACGAACGTGTCTGCTAAAGACCGGGCAAAGCAGTTCCCCGATGTCTCGCACGAAAGTGGGGGGAACTATTCTGCCCCCCGTGCAACTGTGTTGGAGCATAAGAGAACATCGACGGTGACCCCCCACTTTGATTCATTCAAACATTCGAAAATGCTTTCTGCTGCTGCGGACAAGAAAGCCAAACAACTCACGTTCACCGAGGCATCGACCTCCAAAGCCCTTTCGAGGGCTACAAGAAACGAGGTGAGAAGCTTACAAGACTGAAGCTGGTCAGATAACGAACGAGTAAATGAAAACAGAATGAGGCGGAGAAGTGTGAGAGAGAGAGAGAGAGAGAGAGAGAGAGAGAGAGAGAGAGAGAGAGAGAGAGAGAGGTTGTGTGTGAGAGAGAATAAATAAATAAGACATCCCAATATTTATTTTTTCCGCATATTTCGCAACTTCCCGCAATTTCACCACATAAAATCACATAAAATCACCCCGCACGCTTGATCGCATAATCAAGGATTTTAGCCCGCGTTTTCTGGAGGGTCTAAATTACAATTCCGACAGAACCAAGGTACGGTTTATTTCATTTCATTATATTACAAAATGTGATCATAAAACATCTCCTTTAAAGAAAGTCCAAGGCGCACTGAAGGACTTTTGCTCAATTGATGTGCCTTTATGTGATCCGTCATATCATATTTCTAATTCATCAAAACACCTGTCTGCGATCGCCTCAAAGACGCAGCTTGTTCTTGAAGTTGTGTCGTGGCAGCAGGACACACAAAGTAGTTCAATATAATTTAAAAATACACGTGAATCAAAGGTGCTATACACGATACACACACGACAACTAATTAGAAAGTACGTAAGCAATTAAATAAAAGACAGGTATGACTAACAACATGAATAATAGGTTGTCCCGGTAACAGTTGTCATAGAGGGGAACCCAGCGGTGTTTCACATTGTATTAACAATGATCCTGCTTTTCAGCATGTCAAAATGTTTGCTGTAAAAAGACGAGCTGTGTTGAAACTGAGATGAGACAAAGTCAAAAATAAATGTCCTAAAATGAAATGAAATCCTAGCAGGGCCGGTTTGCTTGTGGGTCTTCATGAAACAGGAAGTGTGTGCTAAGAGTCTTTTATTGCCCCGATCACATTTTCTCCAGCTCCTATATCCGTCTCAATCATTTTGAAACACGAAGCTAACGTTCTCCATGTTTCCTCCTCCTCCTCCTCCTCCTTGAACTTCTTCCTGCCCTCTTTCATATCCGGCGCACTTTGTTTACCGTGCTAATATAGCGCCTCATCTGCAGTGAGCGGGGGTTGTGCTGATTGTAATGGTGTGGTAATTAGCAGAAGAGAGAGCTCGTTAAGAATGCTAGCCAGACGAAAGGACACTTGATTGGATAATTAGAACCGTGTGTGTGTTTTATGAATCCTGATATAATGCCACCATGAGAATCTATTAACACTCAAAGAATGACTGCTGTAGTGCTATTGGTTTATAACCGTCTGTTCTTAGTTTATTTGTTCGGGACATTTGTCTAAATGGTAAATGGACTGTACTTATATAGCGCTTTATCCAGTCTTTACGACCCTTCAAAGCGCTGTACATACTACATGTCGTTCACCCATTCATACAGAGCAGTAGTAGTAGTTTGTATGTATGTTAGGACATGCACTAACATACACACACATTCACACACCGCTGGCCATCGGGAGCAACTCAGGGTTAAGTATCTCGCTCAAGGATACATCGACATGTTGACTGCATGGGCTGGGATCGAACCCACAACCTTCTGGTTGAAAGACGACCGCACTCCCTCACAGCCACAGTCGCCTCGTCTACAATTTATTTCTTCAGGATAAAGTGTTGTTTCCAAGCGTGCTGGTTTCCATTCTGTCACCCACACATTTCCTTTTTAAAGCGTATCACTTGTTTGCAGGAAAGTAAAACGTAATCCCTTAAACATATCCATCCTTACACATTACTTTAGTGGCCTAGAACTACGTTGAATAAGGATGCTTGTACGGCTTGGAAAGTGAACTTGCTTCTGTACTGCTGGAAGGTTTTTAGCGGTGTGTGTTTCCCAGCAGAAACGTCTTTGTTCTTCCTTTTGAGACGACAGCAACACAACCTGAAGCTACTCTATGGCTTTCAGCAGGAACATGCCTACTCTGAGGGCCTTTGTAAAGACATGTCCTTAATCCCTTTTATGAAACTGGTGTAGAATATCAAGTGGTTGAATTGACTAAATATACAAACTGGTGACTTTTCTGCGTATCTGTACTTACTTTCAGTTTGAATGGTCTTTGACTTGAGTACGTGTTGGCGTTGACTTCCTCTTAATGAAAGAGAAGTTGTTCAAGGTTGAAAGAGAAATAATGTGTCGGTGTTCGCTCTTGACTTTTCCTTCAATCTTTTGAACAGATAATCGGTTTCTTTTCCTGTGTTTGCAGCGGTGGTGAACCGTCAGGGCCTTCAAAGCGTTCAGAGAACACCCTGGAACACTCAGATAAAACAAACAAAACATCGATTTGATTATATAAATAAAATGAATAAATGAGAATGGTATCCGTGTTGTTGATCTGTAATATTACAGTGTTACGTTGATTTGTTTGTCCTTCTCGGACCATGCTCTCCGCATTTCAGTGGTTTTGTGTTGGAAAAGAAAGCAACCAATCAGATCTCGTTCTTGGTCTCTGGGTAGAATATCCTTCAACAAGGTATTCTACATCCTTGATCGAAGGCCCTGCCCTGGCCCGGACGTTATAATGCCGGGGAGGGGGAGGGGTCCAGTTGTGATAGACACGGTTCGCCACTGGTTTGCAGTCCCTTAACTTACACACATACCAGCAGCTGTGATTCGTATCCTTGACTTCAATAGGAATACATATTCACACATCCTTTCCGATGAATGTAAAGTCCTTTGACACCAACGCATGTTTCTCATAACCTTGGCTGACTAGACTTCTTTTCAGGGGGAAACAAGTTTGTTTTAAAATAAAAGTATTTGTACCAATAGGACAACAAATAAAAGGTGAAACAATGGAAAAGTGTGAGAATGTTTCTCTCAAAGTCCATTCATTAGAATGATAGTTAATCATAACCCTACATAATGAATTGGCTTTTAACTTGTGTTTTAACTTCGTTTTTTAATTTAGGTTTTAATCTGGATTTAATTTTTGTATTTTAGTTTTTTTTTATATTTTAATAAGGCTTTATAAATACATTTTATTAATTTATTTTGAGTTCTTTAGAACGTTTTTAACATTCCTTTATCCCGAGAGCCAGTGCACTTCGCAGCGCGCCTTTTCCTAAACTAAACCAACACAAACATTACAGACACAAAATGAGATAACAAGGTGTAACTTTCCAACGCTGTCTCTAATTGTGCTGTGATCAACAATTATATATTTTATTAAAGAATCACTTCCACTTAATTATATTATCTTTTCAAATTGCTTCCCCTCAACCCATTTAAATATGTTGAGCTGGGAAAATTAAGTAATTGAATGCTCTGCTAACTTTTGCTCTGATTCCCTTATTTTTAAATGCATACTTCCTTTTCATACTCAATATGAAACATTTCAGAAATACATTACATCACATTACATTTAGCTGACGCTTTTATCCAAAGCGACTTACAATAAGTACATTCGACCAGGAAGACACAACCTTGAAGAAAACAGAATCATAAAGTACATCAGGTTTCATAGAGCCAAGCATTTTAAGTGCTACTCAGCTGGCTTTAGAGGAGCCAGTCCTTTATTAGTATATAAGTGCTCTGTTAGCAGTTCTTTGTTAGTAATTCTATCGCTTGAAGTGGAGTCGAATATACTGTAAGGTGAATGATTGGGTTAGTTTAACTAAGTAGAAAATAAAATGTATTCAGCTGTTGTAGGGAATATGCTATTCGCCTTAAGTGTTATCAAGCATTCAGTAATTAATAATGAGTAAAACATTAAATTAAATACTCAGACAACAAGCAAAAGCCCATCTGTACATGGACACTTTTTAATTTAAAAGGTTGCACCCTGAGGGAGTGTGTTTTACACCATATGCATTTTATGTTCTACCTTGTGTATAACACAGTAAAACTATCTCTCTCTCTCGCTCTGTAGCTGCGAGAAATACTGTTAAAATATATAAATACTTTAAATATTAATGTTAAAGTCCTCTGTGTTAAAACACACTAAGCTCAGCAGGGCTGGGACTAGATGGGGTCTGCTGCATTAAAAAGTCAAAAGTGTTAGAAAGAGATGTTTCCCGCAGGCGCACCATCTAAACCTGTAAAACATGAACCCATGTAGTAGTGAGGAGGCCGATCTCCCAGCAGGCTTTGCAGTATTTTTTGAAAGTCTCAAGTTGTAATATGAGTAATACCTTTCCTGTCGCTTTGTTCTCGCCTCAATCCATCACTCATGTACTGTGGGAAAGTCACAGCCATCGAGTTATTTTTCATCAGGACACAAAAGGCGCTTTTCCCCTTGAACCAAAGCCTCCCACTCTGCATTCATAATGATGGATTATGGCATCAGATTGAAAAGGATGGCTGTCTGAAGGGCATTTAGAGGCATTTCAAACTAAACGGGATCCTGTGAATGGCTGCTGAGGGTGTTTTGATTTTGGGACAGTTTATAGCTCACGGTACGTCCACACAGCAGCTTCAGAAGAATCTTCCACCGCTTCCACCGCTTCTCTGCCCGTTGACTTTGAATGGGGATGACGTCACTTTGCCTCGCTTTTCGCCGAACTGCATTGTGGGGGAGCGAAGCGAAGATTTCCAGGATTTCCAGGATTCAAAAGTTGAGCAATGTTCAACTTTTGAATCTGAGCTGGAAGCGCCAGCCAATCAAACACGTTTATGCAAATCTGCCAGTACAAGCGCTAGCCAATCAAACCGCGTGTAAGCAGGGAGAGACAGACCGCAGTTCATTTCCTCATATTCCAAACGAGAAATTACGGCAGCAAATCACCCGGTTCTTTACGACCAGAACTATTAACGGGATACAAACCGGAGGAACCAGGCATGGAGGGAGGTGGCAGAGACGGTGGGGGAAACTGGTAGGTTTTCGCCTGTTTGGGGAGTTTATATATATATATATTGCTCGCATAAAATCCCCGGGGTTTTTTGCTTTGTATGTCGGGGGCGGGACATTCATGTGATTGGTTGTTGGTCGCGTTGCTCGCAAAAAATCCCCCAAGTTGTCAGACACGCCCAGCTCCAAGATTTTCAAGATTTTTTAAAAGCTGCTGTGTGGACGTACCGTAACTGCCGGCGTGAAGAAACCGTCTGCAGTTTATTTCTGTCTCTATTCAAGAGATGCCATGATCAAGTCACGTGCAAATTCTGTTCCTTTGATGCCTATGATCGTGTGTAGTGTGGCATATAGTTTCAAAAAGATTCAGCACTGGTAGGCATCAAGCTTCATCTCCTTAAGATCACAGGGTACTGCAGAAAGAATGTTTTTCCACCAATTATACCGGCGCTCCACAGGGATGCGTACTATGTCCGTTTTTCTTCATTCTTTGCACAAACAACTGTCAAAGTTCATCCAACAATAACATCCACTTCCTGTTCCTTTCTTTATCCATTTGAGAGATGCCATTATCAAGTCAAGTGCAAATTCTGATCATGTGATGCCTATGATTGTAGTTTAGTTTGGCATATAGTTTCACAAAGATTTAGCAATGGTAAGCATTTGAGTCTCCATAAGATCACAGGCTTCTGCAGAAATAGTGTGTTCCTACTATTCTCAATACGGGCGCTCCACAGGGGTGCGTACTAAGACCATGTTTCTTCATTCTTTGCACAAACAACTGTCAAAGTTCATCCAACAATAACATCTACTTCCTGTTCCTTTCTTTCTCCATTTGAGGGACGCTATGATCAATTCAAGTGCAAATGATGATCATTTGATGCCTATGATTTAGTGTAGTGTGGCATATAGTTCGCCAAAGATTTAGCGCTGGAAAGCATCAAGCTTTATCCAATGAAAGATCACAGTGTTCTGCAGGATGTTTTCTCCCAGCAATTTTCACAATGCGGGCGCTCCACAGGGGTGCGTACTCTGTCTTCATCTCCACACCATCTGAGCCAACAACTGTCAACGTTCATCCAACCCTACCATCTACTTCCTGTTCCTTTCTGTCTCCATCTCAGATAAGCCATGTTCAACTGAAGTACAAACCATGTGTTCATCGAGCATCGAGATTCATCCACTAAAAGATCATAGGGTTCTGCAGGATGAGTGTGTTCGTGTCACCAGTTTTCTGAATACCGGCACTCCACAGGGGTCTGTACTCAGACTATTTCTACACCCTCTGTACAAAACAACTTTCAAAGATCATCCACCACTGCTATCTACTTCAAATGTGCAAGACATGTACGACATCAAACTGCTCAATATCATCAATTGATCTCACTTAGGAAGCACTCTTCAAACTAAACTCTGTTCATACACTATGTGTTCTTATTTGTGTTATGTCACAGTACAGAAAATATAGGTGGTGGAGTATTTCAAATTCCATGGTATTTGACAAAGAACAAAGCATTCACACACAAGCTTATGTATTATCAACAGTTTGTTCCCTTGCTGGGCTGTTTTATCATCCTCACTCGTCCAACACACACACACACACACACACACACACACACACACACACACACACACACACACACACACACACACACACACACACACACACACACACACACACACACACACACACACACACACACACACACACACACACACACACACACACACCTTGACACATTACCCTGAGAGATGAACAGCCAATAGCACCCTCAGGGGGTTCCTTGATCCCTATGAAGCCCCCCGGGGTGCTGACATGGAATCACTTCCACATCATGTTGTCCTGACCTCAGCAATTAGGATGGAAATGGAAACTCTGACCTATCAGGGTGAGGACGGGGGAATTCGATGTTCCTGACTGGGACTATTAACTTAAGGGAGCACTCATGGGATCAGAGGAAAACCCTGGGAGACGCTTTATGTCTCAGGACGGGCAGTGTGTTCAATGTTACCCGGTATACGGTATGCTTATTATAATACACTTGAACCGTATTGCATGTGTTGATTCAAAATATGGAGATTGTCATTGTGACGCCACCATGGATAGAAAGATCGATTTCTACAGGTTAGTTGTGCATACCGTTAAGGCTTAACATAATTTGAGCAAGTGAGTTTTATGAAGATTCGTCAATGTGCATTTGTCATATAGGTTTTTTGAGCAAGCTTCAAGTGTACTTCTACCGTTTTCTTTTTCCCTGACACAAACCACACGCATACTAGCAATAACAGCATCAGAGAAAAATGCACTTCTAACTCTGCTTGAAGGCTCATTCAACATGTATGCAAGCACACACATATTCTTAAATGGCTTTTCAGAAACTCACACACACCTCAACCTGCGACAGTGGATAACAACACAACACCCTGATTTAGATCTGGATCCCTTATTTCCCAATCCATAGCAGGTCACCTTTCCACCTGACATCCCCATGCATCCTGCGTGTCTTCATCTGATAGAGCCAGATTACGCCCTGCTTTTCTCTGCAAACCCGACTGCTCCTTCCCCGCCAACACACACATTGCCATGCATGCGGCTGCTCTCCCCTCGGCAGACATAATGTGTTCTCGCCTCCTGCTGCTTGGTGATGGGTGGCTCGCTCTGCGGCCGCGAGTTACTGTGATTGCATTCATGCACTGTTCCAAATATGGGAAATCCTTCTCTTTTCACTGCTTTGGTTTTCTGTCATTTTATGGTAAGCAATTATAACATGGTTGTTTAACAAGAAATACTAAGACAGTAAAATATGTGAGACTTTCAAATAAAACTATCGGCATTTTTAATAGTTTTTAGTACAATGAATGCCTTTTATACCAGTTCCTCAAGATAATCATCACCATGTGTTGCTATGGATACCACATAAGCTAATTCCAGAGGTATGCTTAAGATGTCAGATGATTATATTCCTATCTATCTATATCCAATTTAGAAACAAATCAAATGAACATGCCACTCCGCAGACAGGTTTTTCTGAACTTAATATAAAAAGAAAACATCTCGAAAAATGTGGTGATTCAGTGGTCATTCAGTTTGTTTTTACCACCTCCTTGAAGACTCAACAAGATGCAAACACATTCCCTGAGAAAGAATCAGGCAGACAAGCGAGAAGAGGCTGAGGAGGAATGCAGGGATAATGTAAAAGGTGTGTTGTGTATGTGTGAGCGTGCACATGAATGCAGAAGCTCTTGTGCAAATAAACATGCAGACAACAACACAGATGTGACCCAGGAATTATTCTCGGTTCACAGAATATATATTTTTAGCGACGGTGAACTTCCGAACCGCACATGCAGTAACCTGGTTTCAGTCTTTAGGTGCCGGGCTGAAGTCTGAACATCTGAACATCACTGAGTCGTCAAGCTTTAGCCTCAAAACTGCAACTATTCCAGTTCGACTTCTAGACTAATCCTACAAAGAGAAATGCCAAACATGTAAATGTATTTTGCAAATGTTCTCAATGCGGTTTTGTTCTTTGCAGACTGGTTCATCACGACTTCTTTCCTCCTTTGTATACTTCCATTAAAGCATCAGACATTATGAAGACCTGTTTTTCGTTCGCTTGTCAAGAGAAAGTCGTGTGTCGCATACAAAGCTGTACATGTTGCTGCTTTGTGTACTTTAACTAATGATGATGGTTCTTCAAAGTCAGTAGATACCAACATACATATTTAAACGGGGGTTTATGGCAACAGATTTAACTCGTAGGACTATTTGTCTAGAAAGGGCTAATACATGGTCCTCACAAAGATAGAAGAACAGGAAACAAACAACTATGTGTTGATATCTTGTCAACAGCAAATATGTTATAGCATGCAAAGCTGTACCTTCTGAATCCTTTAAAGGTCACCTACCGTATGTAATCCCTGTAATGATACTGTAAGATGTCCTTTTTGTTGTTCTGTTTATGTTTTTATGTTTCATGTGGAACCAACTTGAGCAGGTCTCCCTTGACAACGAGATAAATGATCTCAATGGGATACACCTGGATAAATAAAGGTTTGAAATTAAATTAAATTAAATCATGCTATTTCTAGGCAATAGCATAGCTCTCAGAGATATACAAATATATAAAAAACATGTCTATGAAGTGTTTTGCTCAAAATACCAAACAGATCATCCTAGCCATGCCTCATATCCCTCTGTTTCACTTCCTGTTTCTAAAGTGCTGATTTGGGGATAAAGCTTTAAAGAGGAGGGTCTGAGCTCATGCGGGACCCGGCAGCTACCGTCTAAACTAAATGCTGCCGTGATGAAACGCCATATCATGGATTATCAAGGATCTGAAACAGTCTGGAGCTCAAAGGCTTTCTCTCTTGCCGGTTACACCACAAGGTGAGTTCCTTTCTACTTCCTGCTTCTTCACACACATGCTCTCCAGTACAGGTTAGCTCTGTGTTAGCAATGCTAACATAAACACCGACCATATTACGTCCAAAACAGTCGGGCATTGTTTCCGATAGCAACGTTTCTGATTGGCCCGTGGGTCCACATTTCAGATGTTACGTCATATCGGACGCAAATCTGGATCAGCTCCGTTGGTCCCCGTTTTTAGAGATTTGGGTACGGAGGAAAAGAGAGAGGGTTTTATTTTCTGACGCTGCGTGAGTTCCCCGACGCACCGGGGACACAGCGGAGACACACCGGGGGACACCGGGGACACATGTTGATGTAGAGAAGACATCAAAAAGTGCATTTTGCCTGATAGGTCCCCTTTAATGGTCTAATTTATCAAATGCTCCAATTGTGTAAATACCAACAGGAACATGTTACCTTGGACTTAGTATATTCTAAATAAAAATGTATCTCCATTCCTCCAGAGAGGGCTAATACATCATGCCTAACCCCAAGATGTACCCAAACCTCGATCCTCTAAATTAAAGATGTTGTAAATTCAAAAGCCTTATTTGGAAAAATGTCCACTCTTTTCAAGATGTCCTAAAACGGTGTCCTCACAATGGTAGAACGACAGGAACACATACACACATTCACACAACAAAGGCAATACTCACACAAACAAACATGCACACCAAAAAAAACCTTCAATTCTCTACTGTACTCACAGACGACCAAGGACAAAGAAAGTCAGCGCTACAGACACACACATAATACATAGATACACATCAGATCTGCCGTGTGGAGTTTGAGTGAGAACAAACACATTTTCTAAAAAGTGCTGCTTCTCGTGTTTTTCTTTTTCTACAACTCATGAAAGCAGCAGCAGCCAGAAAGACTTACGTGTTTAATTGTTGTGGGGTTCGGAGCCAGATGTCCACACACAGTAAACACACACACACACACACACACACACACACACACACACACACACACACACACACACACACACACACACACACACACACACACACACACACACACACACACACACACACACACACACACACACACACACACACACATGCAGTTATGTAAAACCACATCCACAGTGACATATTTGCATATTAATTCTGCCAAAAGCCCCTTTGTCCCTCGCTCTTATATACGCCTATGTCGCTCTACAGAAATGCTCCATTGGTCGCTCTACAGACACAGCATAAGGCAGACCCAGGCTGTTCTCTCCACATATTTGAAAGTGTAAAAATGTTTGCATGCGTGTGTGTGAGTGTCTGCCATTATTGTCTCTCCACGCCTTATGTCATTCACCTCTTAGCCATTGCAGACCATTTACAAAAAACCTATAGAACAAACTGCACGAAAGGGAAAACCTCTATACTTTACAACACTCTGTCTCTAGCCAGTCCCCCGTCTACTTCCCCATCTTTCTCTCTTTCCTCACCATCTGTTCTGTCCTATTTCATTCTTTCCACTTGCTATCTCCTCATTCCCTTCCATTACTGCCTCCTTATTCATCCTCATTCCCTCCCCCTCTTATCTCAGCCACAGCTGTGTCGGCAGGCTTTCTGCGATGTGACACAGTTGTTCCCACACTTCTGCTTTCTAGTCCCAAAGGGTAACGCCGCCACACGACCATGGCAGCAACCGAGACCAGGCAGGCGTCGGTGTTGGAGGGCGTTTGACTGGATGTTCCAGGCTCAAGATCTCCCCCTTTTCAGTCAGTTTCTACACACTTTTCAATGAAAAATGCCTTTGAAGCGGAAAGAAAGCAGCTGTGTGTGTCAAAGGGCTGCTGGTTGGTGTCTTTTAAGAAGAGGTGACATTGTGGTGTTCAGTAGACAGACTATAACGAGGTGGGAGGGCAGCTGGCAGCCGAGGTTTTTCAAAGGGTGAGGTGGGCCTCCATACTTAATTGTTGAGTGGCTTTGGGATCAAATAACTTCATCATGATCCCACAGGCACCCGGTATTTAAGCAAAACAAAGCAAGTCAACTAGGATGGGTGGTGATGCACATTCTCCCAATCTGTGTAAGTATTACAATATTACAAATATAACGTAAAACTGTACCACAGAGCAAGAACATAAGGAAACAGTCCCAATAGAGCGATGCAGGAATGAGTCAGATAGATAGATGGATGGATGGATGGATAGATAGATGGATAGATAGATGGATGGATAGATAGATAGATGGATGGATGGATAGATAGATAGATAGATAGATAGATAGATAGATAGATAGATAGATAGATAGATAGATAGATAGATAGATAGATAGATAGATAGATAGATAGATAGATAGATGGATGGATAGATGGATATATAGATAGATAGATAGATAGATGGATGGATGGATAGATGGATAGATAGATAGATAGATAGATAGATAGATAGATAGATAGCAGCGACGTGCAGGCAGGGGAGGCAACTAAAGAAAAACTAAATAGTAATAATAAAATAGATAGATAGATGGATGGATAGATATCCTGCTATGTATGTAAATAAGTTGGGGTATATGTATGTATATACATATGTTATATATATATATTGTATATCCTTTATTTTATTTTATACCTCAGGACTGTGGGATATAGTCAGATATATAGATAGATAGATAGATAGATGGATAGATAGATAGATAGATAGATAGATAGATAGATAGATAGATAGATAGATAGATTGATAGATAGATGGATGGGTAGATAGATAGATAGATAGATAGATAGATAGATAGATAGATAGATGGATAGATAGATAGATAGATAGATAGATAGATAGATAGATAGATAGATAGATAGATAGATAGATAGATAGATAGATAGATTGATAGATAGATGGATGGGTAGATAGATAGATAGATAGATAGATAGATAGATAGATAGATAGATAGATAGATAGATTGATAGATTGATAGATAGATAGATAGATAGATAGATAGATAGATTGATAGATAGATAGATAGATAGATAGATAGATAGATAGATGGATGGGTAGATAGTCAGATAGATAGATAGATAGATAGATAGATAGATAGATAGATAGATAGATAGATAGATAGATAGATAGATTGATAGATAGATGGATGGGTAGATAGTCAGATATATAGATGGATAGACAGATAGGTATACCTATCCCAAAATTGGGAAATTAATTGAAATAAATTAGATGACTGAACTTCATCACGCCAAACATTAGCCGCCTTTAGCTTAGCGGTGGTGAAGTCATGTGACCGTGTTGTAGTTCCTTTAAAACCTAATGTTAGCGTTTCCCTTAAAAAAGCAGCGTTGCTTCCTCATGTTAACAGGTGTAACATGTAAGTATCAAAATGATTGTTTGTAACAGATTATTTTACTTTAATTTAGTCGAGGGTGCCCTTTAATTGCTAATTTGCAGGTCCTTACATAACTCCATTATAAAACCTGTCATCTCCTCCAGCGCCACGGACAGCGGCCTGGATGTATCATGCTAACGTGCGGAGACCTCAGTCAGGCACAGCATCAATGAGTAAGACTACACTAACGTATGCAGGTGGACAACCCCTCTGCCCCCCCACTCTCTGTTAAGCACTGGAAGTGAGGCAACGTAACTCAAGTTCATCCAACATAATTAAAAACAAACATGTCTTCCACCAAAGCAGGACGTTCACTGAGTGTCAAAGTATGTGAAGGCGAGTCGGGAAACACTTGAACTACACCCAAGGGATTTATGTCTTAGGGCAGGGGTGTCAAACTCAAGGCCCGGGGGCCAAATCCGGCCCGCGACTTCATTTTATGTGGCCCCAAGAGCTTGCAAAGAATATTATAATACGTTTATTATACGGTTACATGCAGTATATCTACATATGTTCATTTTAATTAATTTCTTATTTTATAGTTATTTATTTATCTTTGATTTATCCTTAATTGTATTAATTTGTGTGAATCTGTGCTGTTTTTCAATCTCACCCTGTTGCTGTTGAACTACTGCATTTCCCCACGGGGATTAATAAAGGTTAGCTTATTTTACAGAAGCGCGTTGCCCATAAACTACATGTCCCACAATGCATCTCATGTTGTGACATGAAGAGACTTTCAATTGTTTGCCCTCGACTTCTGCTTTCAGACGTAGTTAATTATGAAGTTATTACCCTATCCGATAATAATCCAATGCCGAGGCAATAATATAATATAACACATTATTTCATATATATTATGTATTTATATATGTATATTTATATAGTTACAACCGGCCCTTTGAGTGCAACCATGATGCTGATGTGGCCCACGAGGAAATTGAGTTTGACACCCCTGCCTTAGGGATTGTATAGAAGTCTAAGAGAACATGACGCTATTCCTCACTGGATGTATTACTTCAGTAAATATTATGGTTTTATGGTGTCGATTTCTAGTTTGAAACATGATGTTTTGTTCTAAATGATAATCCTATTTAGTGTACAATTAATGCTGAAGTCGCGGAAGCTTTATGGATTGCATAGAAGTCTATAAGAAAATGACCCAGTAAATATTTTCCTGATGAGTTGGTGCTGTCAATCGCTAGAGTTTCAAATATGTTTCGGTACAGTACGATGTTCATTCAGTATAGTACGGTCCTTTAGAAACACGATAACGCCCATGCTTCAGGGCAGCGCGTCCTAGTGATGGACAGGTCCAGCACGTTGTCGGGGTTGGTTGTTCTTTGTATATTTCTTTCAGAGCTTTAACCCTTTTTAAAGCTTCATCAAAGTGAACTGTAACATTGCGTTGGCCTAAAATCTATTGTTCAGTGTTCGGTTGTATTTAGATCAGTAAGCTACAAAAAAACTAAATGCAAAACCGTTTGTAGAACCGGTTGTTTACTCTGCCTTCACCCCCCCACACCTCCTCTCTCTCTGGTATCCCAATCTGTCAACCTCTCCTCTCCCTCTCCATCTCCACTTCCTCACTTCGATACACTCCACAGATTTCCCCCATCTTGCGCTCCATCTTAAATCTCAAATCTCATCTTCTCTCTGCCTCCTCCTATTCCTCTTCTTCATATCCTACCACCATTTCCTCTTTTAATCCCTTCATTTTATTCCTAGACATATTTATACTCTCAACTTCTCTTACACATTCAGCCCTTATCCATTCCTCTCTCTCCACCTCTTTGGTTCCAGTATTTCATGCGTGAATAATCCATGTCGGTCTAATCCTTTTAGCCATTCTCCCCTGTAGCCTAATGAGCCTATAGCTCTGAAGCCCTGCCTCTCACACACACACACACACACACACACACACACACACACACACACACACACACACACACACACACACACACACACACACACACACACACACACACACACACACACACACACACACACACACACACACACACACACACACACACACACACACACACACACACACACACACACGAGTTGAGTATGCTTAAGGACATTAATACCACCTTAACACGATTTATCTCTCCATTTGGTTCCCCTCCTCCTTCGGTCTGATCTGTCCCTCCGCTCCTCTCGGCCAATCAGAGCTCTCCTCATCCTTTATTTTATGTAATCACATTAATATCTCACTTTAATTACATAATTGGTGTTGACTCTTTACCAGAAATGACTTTTGCCAAGTGGTTTGGGGGAAATGTGTGCTGGTAACCACAGCTGGCTGCCCACTAGAGACTTTGTTAAGTAAATGTAAAAATATATATAAATGAACCAGTTTGTAAAAAATACACATAACAGTATTTAAATGATTGTTCCGATGTGGTATTAAAACAGGGGAGAAATAAGTGCAGGTGTTCAAGTACTGTACTTGTAGGTTACTTGAGTATATCCATGTTCACATCGATATTTCTATTTGATTTAAATGTCTTCTCTGCATATCAGAGGTAAAGATGTTAGTATTTCTTATCAGATAAATTACTGGAGGATGCTGGCTTGGTAGTCACGTACTTCCAAGTCACTTCCTTCAGAAACGAAGCAAGCATACTTCCAAGCCACGGCTTCGGAAAACGAAGAAGAATGGAACAGGCTAACAAGTGTGCCACTCTCTCTAACGGTTTCAAACTGTACCGAAAATAAAGACCTCACAATGTCTATCTAATTATGAACTTGCTTTACTTTCACATATTTACCAACACATGTTCTACGCCACTACATGCTTACATTTAAATGTGTGCTGCGTCGGTTCAGCCATTCTCCGCAAGGATTTTTGAAATTGGTCCATGCGCAAAGCATTGTGGGGATTTTAAGGACGCGAAGTCTACCCATGTGCAGCCTCGAAATTTCCCCCAAACCAAGGACGCGGCCTCGGTGGAATTCCAAGTATGCTGGAGATTAGAAAAGTCATTCTGCGGCACTCGATTACGTAGCATCCTTGAAATATTGGCTTGGAAGCCAGTATCCTCGAGATTGAGAAACGGCCTCTGTCTGAAACCAGACCCCAGTCTGCTCTGATTGGTTAGCTGGCCGGCTCTGTTGTGATTGGTCAACCTCTTAGAGATGTCCCGCCCCTTAGCCTATCACGTACAATGGTGAAAGAATGGTGGAGAAATTCTTTGTAAATGTTGGATGGATTTGAGGATGTGTCGACAGTGAGATTGCAGTTTTGATGCAATTATTTCTCCAATATACACTGAACAAAAATATAAACGCAACACTTTTGTTTTTGCTCCCATTCTTCATGAGATGAACTCAAAGATCTAAAACATTTTCTATGTACACAAAATAACCATTTCTCTCAAATATTGTTCACACATCTGAAAGAATGTGTGATAGTGAGCACTTCTCCTTTGCCGAGATAATCCATCCCACCTCACAGGCGTGGCATATCAAGATGCTGAGTAGACAGCATGATTATTGCACAGGTGTGCCTTAGGCTGGCCACCATAAAAGGCCACTCTGAAACGTGCAATTTTGCTTTATTGGGGGGGTCTGGGGGGGTCCGAAAACCAGGCAGTATCTGGTGTGAGGGGTAGGGATAGGGTTAGGGGTAGGGGTAGGGGTAGGGTAATGTTGTGAATTGAGTGGCCTGTGTTCGTCGTCCATAACATACGCCTGCCCATACCATAACTCCACCACCACCATGGGCCACTCGATTCACAACATTACCCTACCCCTAAGTGTTGCGTATATATTTGTGTTCAGTGTATATATCAGTTATATTATATAATAACCATGAAGTCATCTTGCTGTAGAGAAACAACATCAGTAATGGTAAGAACGCCGTAAAAGCTCAACTGGAGAGCCACACGCTGCTTTAAGATCTTGTTTTATGACGATAGTAGTTTTAAATAATTCACTGAACCACGAAAACAAACACTAAATGTATACCCCATATAAAAGATGACATGTCCACACATCAAACCCATTGAGTCCAGATGGTGTTTCTAATCAATGTAAATCCTATTTATACAGCCGTCGGGGCATTTGAGATATTAGAGACATTACGAGGGTTTTATGAGCGCATACGTTAGAACACGCAGCTGGCGCTAATATGATGAATGTTGCAACGCTGTACGATAATGACTTCTGCAACCGTTTCTAAGGGATATATTGTACGTGTGTTTCTCTCTACTACTTCTTCACTTCCAGACTTGGGGGGAAACAGATTATTGAATTAAGATACAAAAAAAGGTAAATGTATTCTATATGTATTTTCGTTAAGAATGTGACTCTTAATCGCACTTTGCACATTGAAACAAAGCCGTGTTGTCAACTTAAAGGACTTCTGCTTCTTTCTTGTCCACGACACTTATGAATACACTTTATTACATGCAACACATTTCAACAGGTAGAATATGAGGCACTTTGTCAGGGATTGGGTGTCTTTGATGTCAGTTTGTGTTTTTAAGGCTGTGACAGGAAGACAATGCCGTTTTGAACATTTCACACATTTTTGCTTAATTCTCTCAAAAAGTTACTGAAAGATACTTTGATGGATAGAAGCTTAAAACTAGAACACGAAGTGCTTTGTGTGAGTAGATTTTCGTTACGAATGTGACTCTTAATTGCACTTTGTTACACAAAAAACATGCAACTGTTTCATTTAAAACAAATGGGGAGGATTACTATGTAACTAGAAAACATGTTGTTGTAAAATGATCAGATGTTATCTCTTCTCTGTGAGCTGTACTTTTCTGTAGGGTAATACTTTAAGTGTGAATCTTCTACTGCCACCCACCCACCTACCCACCTACCCACCTACCCACCCACCTACCTACCTACCTACCTACCTACCTACCTACCTACCTACCTACCTACAGTACCTACCTACCTACCCACCCACCCACCCACCTACCTACCTACCTACCTACCTACCTACCTACCTACCTAGCTACCTACCTACCTACCTACCTACCTACCTACCTACCTACCTACCTACCTACCCATCTACCCTACCTACCTACCTACCTACCTACCTACCTACCTACCTACCCATCTACCTACCTACCTACAGTACCTACCTACCACCCACCTACCTACCTACCTACCTACCTACCTACCTACCCATCTACCTACCTACCTACCTACCTACCCACCTACCTACCCATCTACCTACCCATCTACCTACCTACCTACCTACCTACCTACCTACCTACCTACCTACCTACCCATCTACCTACCCATCTACCTACCTACCTACCTACCTACCTACCTACCCATCTACCTACCCATCTACCTACCCATCTACCTACCCATCTACCTACCTACCTACCTACCTACCTACCCGAATCTGAATCTGCTTTTTTAAATGATCAGAAACCTGAATTGTTTTATTTCTATCGATTATTTTTCAAAATTCTCACAAATATTGACTTATTTTTCAAAATTCAGATTTTTTTCAAAATGTACAGTAGTTTGTCTTTCTTGTGATTCCTGACTTTTTCATAATTCTAACTTCTTGTTTTTTATCTCAATCTTTTGAAAAAAAATCTCCCTTTTGGCAAATTCCTGATTATTAACATTTTGCCAAATTATTCTTCAAAATGAAAAAAAAATTCCCCAAAAAAATCTAAATTTGTTGAAAAACATTCTGACTTTTTCCTCAAAACTCGCATTTATTTTCAAAGTTCTGAGTGGATCAGATCTCTTCTGTGTCAGCTGTTCTGTTCTGTAGGATAGTGTGAATCTTCTACTGCCTGAATCTGCTTTTAATTCAGCAGGTGAACCCATACGTTCATGAAATAGTGTGTGTGAGCTGAATGAACTAAAACAGAGCATTTTCTGTCAGCACAGATTTCATACCTGCTTTTTTAAACGTTAGTATATGTGCTCATGGGTTTCAGTGTTGGTGTTTAGGCTTCTACCTGAATAAGCGGAATAAAAGGCAGGTTTTCTTGTAAATAAAATCATTCTTGTCCTAAATATCTTGGTTTCTTCTTTTCTAAGGTCACATTGTTCTGTTGCGTTACATCATTTTACTCTTAATTTCAAGCTACTGTACCGACCGACCGACCTGCCTACCTACCTACCCATCTACCTACCCATCTACCTACCTACCCATCTACCTACCCATCTACCTACCTACCCATCTACCTACCCATCTACCTACCCATCTACCTACCCATCTACCTACCCATCTACCTACCCATCTACCTACCTACCCATCTGCCTACCTACCCATCTGCCTACCTACCCATCTACCTACCTACCTACCTACCTACCTACCTACCTACCCATCTACCTACCTACCCATCTGCCTACCTACCCATCTACCTACCTACCCATCTACCTACCTACCTACCTACCTACCTACCTACCTACCTACCTACCTACCTACCTACCTGCCCATCTACCTACCTAGCTAGCTACCCCTACCTACCTACCCATCTACCTACCTACCCACCTATCCACCTACCTACCTACCTACCTACCCACCTACCCACCTACCTACCCACCTACCTACCTACCTACCTACCTACCTACCTACCTACGTACCTACCTACCCACCTACCTACCTAATATAATTCAGTTAAAACATCTTATTGATATGTTTTTATCTTTTGGCATTGCATTCGATATATACAAAAGTAATCCAAAAGTACTTTTATATTTTGATACTCAGATAACTTATTCCTTCTTCAGGTAACTAATAATTGTAACAAACTACATTGTTTAAAGTACCCTCTCCATCATCGTTGGCAGACACCGCAGGACACAAGCTTTTGTCTCCCTCTCCCTCCACCTCTATGTGTCTCTCTCCGTCCTCTAATCAGTCTCAGTCACCCCCCCCTCCTTCACCTTGTCCGCCTCGTCTCCCCTTTATTATCGACCCATCTCCCCCTCTATCAGAGGTCTGACAGCGATATGAATTGTACTCACTCGCCCCGCACAGTTACGCTCTGATAATTACCTGAAATGGCGGCAGCGGCTCTTTATGACCTTTCATTACAGACCACCTGAGTCTGGGAGACGTTGGTCCGTTTAAATCCGAATGGATAACCTGACACGGCCGCTAACACAAACATCCACCTGCTGACGGCTCGGAGCAATTCTCCTTTGGGTTTTTATTATCATGTTTTGATTGTTAACTGTTTTATGTCTTCTTTCAAACATGTGGGACACAATTACAAAAAGTATGTGAACAATTCCAGAGGTGGAAGTACTCCTTAAAGTATTAGTAGAAGTAATAGTAGTAGCAGTAGTAGTAGCTGTATTAGTAGTAGTAGTATTAGTAGTAGTAGTAGTAGTAGCGGTAGTAGTAGCTGTAGTAGTAGCAGTAGTAGTAGTAGTAGTAGTAGTAGCTGTAGTAGTAGTAGTAGTAGTAGTAGTAGTAGTAGTAGTAATGGTAGTAGTAGCGGTAGTAGTAGCTGTAGTGGTAGTAGAAGTAGTAGTAGTAGTAGTAGAAGTTGTAGTAGTAGTAGTAGTAGTAGTAGTAGTAGTAGTAGTATTAGTAGTAGTAGTAGTAGTAGTAGTAGTAGTAGTAGTAGTAATGGTAGTAGTAGCGGTAGTAGTAGCTGTAGTGGTAGTAGAAGTAGTAGTAGTAGTAGTAGTAGAAGTTGTAGTAGTAGTAGTAGTAGTAGTAGTAGTAGTAGTAGTAGTAGTAGTAGTAGTAGTAGCAGTAGTGGTATTAGTAGTAGTAGTAGTAGTAGTAGTAGTAGTAGTAGTAGTAGTAGTAGTAGTAGTAGTAGTAGTAGTAGTAGCTGGTAGTAGTAGCGGTAGTAGTAGCTGTAGTGGTAGTAGAAGTAGTAGTAGTAGTAGTATAAGTTAGTAGTAGTAGTAGTAGTAGTAGTAGTAGTAGTAGTAGTAGTAGTAGTAGTAGTAGTAGTAGTAGTAGTAGTAGTAGTAGTAGTAGTAGTAGCAGTATTAGTGGTATTAGTAGTAGTAGTAGTAGTAGTAATGGTAGTAGTAGCGGTAGTAGTAGCTGTAGTGGTAGTAGAAGTAGTAGTAGTAGTAGTAGAAGTTGTAGTAGTAGTAGTAGTAGTAGTAGTAGTAGTAGTAGTAGTAGTAGTAGTAGCAGTATTAGTGGTATTAGTAGTAGTAGTAGTGGTAGTAGTAGTAGTAGTAGTAGTGGTAGTAGTAGCAGTATTAGTGGTATTAGTAGTAGTAGTAGTAGTAGTAGCAGTATTAGTGGTATTAGTAGTAGTAGTAGTAGTAGTGGTAGTAGTAGTAGTAGTAGTAGTAGTAGTAGTAGTAGTAGTAGTAGTGGTACTAGCAAAGTGTAAATATACTAGATACTAAAAATCCCACTATTTAAATCGTTTTCAAGTAAAAGTGAAAAGGTGTGAGGATCAAAATGCGATTAAAGTAGGATTATTTAAGCATTATTGTGTTCTTCACTTTGATGTTGGACGTGGTAAAATAAGATTGTATTCCTTTAAGTGATGGGCAGCTTTTCATCAATGGATCAATCAAGTTTAATGTTGACCTTTAAAAATATATAATAAATCATCTGTCGATTATATGTGTGTAATAATCAGAATATTTGACGTAAGCTGTAAGATAAATATACAGTATAGAAATAATTGTAGTGAGCAAAGGGGGGAAGTACCAGCAATAGGGAATACTAAAATAAACTAAACATTGCTCTTCTTTAGACGTGCATACATCTACTTTTGTTTCTGTCCACCACTGAAGTTTTGGTTGCTTTAAGTGAAGTCATTTATACAAAAAGAAGAAGAATCAAAGCGTATGTGTCCTCTTCGATGTACTTATAATGTCTTTAACTAATAGAGGACATCCCCACAGTTTGAGAAACACAGCTTTAAATAACACCTCGGTGCTGCCAGCTGAGAGGACTCACTTTAACTACAGAGCACCGGTGTGTGTGTTACGGATTTTTACTCTCGCTGCTGGCGAATTCCCTCTCAGGTGTTAGTTAATGGATTTCATGTCCTGAATCTGTGTGTAGCAGCAAAATGTTTATTT